>NC_036844.1:10503771-10535360 GCF_002910315.2 Salvelinus sp. IW2-2015 | reverse complement strand
CTCAGTTGTTCACAAATATACTGACATTTCAAAATCTCTAGAATAATAACATTCACTAGTCTTACGGTCAGTTAGCGCATCACAAACTCTTATTCCTTAAAATGTAGAAACTTCGCCAGTCCCAAATTTGACCACCCCGAGTCAGAATAATAAGAAGAGCATGATTCTATTCAGCTTTTAATTTCTATTCATCACAAAACTTCCAGTGTGGGGTCAAAGGTTTACTACAATCAATTAGTATTTGCTAGTATTGCCTTTAACAATGTCTTTACTTGGAGTCAAACGTTGTTGCGTGTAGCTTCACAAGCAAGAATTCTCGACCTGATAAGTTTGGACTGAATTATTTGGCCCATTCCTTACTGACAGAGCTCCGGCCTTGGTACTGCAGTCAAAAGGTTTAGCCTTCCTTGCTCGCACGACACTCCTCTTTTTCAGTTCTCCTCAAGATTTTTTAGCTAGGATTCCTGATAGCGTTCAGGCGCTTGTCGATGGCCACTCCAATAACCTTGACTTTTGTTGTCCTAAAGGCATCTTGACAAACTCTTGGAAGTTATGCTTGGTGCTCATGCTCCCGTTGAAAGACCATTTGCGACCAAGCGTTTCAACTCCCTGACTGACGCTCTTGACGATGTTGCCCTTCAAAATATAATCCCACATACATTTGTCCCTCCTCATAAGTGCCATCAATTTGTGACCACATGCCAACCAGTCTCCCGCAGCCAAAGCACCCCAACAACATGCATGGCTGGCCACCCGTGCTTCACGGCTTGCGTTCGGTTGTTCTCTCCGGCCCTATGCAAGGTCCCACCCCACCCCCTCTTTCTCAAAAACAGAAGCCCCCGATCTTCATGGCAACAGTTTATTCTTTGTCCAGCTTCACTTCAGACCCACAGAAGACAAATTTCATCTAACCAACAATAGCTACAATCCTCTTGTCAACACCATCTGTGGTCTTGCAAAACCGTTCCCTCAGTCTGCTGTTTTTATGGTGGTTTTGAGCAGATGGCTTCTTCCGCTGGCCTCTGCAGCCCCGCACCTTTCACGGTTATGTCGACCAAGGAACGGGATAGGACTCCCGTTTTACTCGATAGGAATTAAAGAGTACCCTTCTTGTACCTGTTTCGTCCCACCAGAAACCATATTCACAAGGTTTCGCCAAATAAACAACCGACTTTGGCTGATTGTATTCGGGAAGTTTGAATTACTGCACTTTTCGCACCAAAAGTCACCAAGTTAATCTCTAAGGAGACAGAACACGTTTTCCCCTAGACGCCCCCTGGGAGGCACCCCCACGGAGATTTTTTTGATTTTTTAACAAAAAAAAAAAATACAGCACCTAGCGTCCAGTGGTCCCATTGCTGATTGTTCTATACTGTGACACCGTTCTACCCACTTGTCCCATCTCTACAAGGCGTTCTGAGAAAATTGCTCCCAACCAGGAACAGTGACACCCAGCGCAGCTCTGGGCAGGTCCTACCAATTGTCCGCCTCTCCTGACCACCTCATTGCAGGCTGATTTGCTTTCTTAATTCACCAGGAGGTCAGCCAAAGAGGCACTGTCAGTTGGAGGCGTTAAGCCCTTGAAATACATTCACAGGTTACACCCCATTTGACTTCCCAATGCATGTCAATCTAGCCCTACCAGAAGCTTCTAAAATCATCGCACATCATTTTCATCTCTCCTACTTGGGGGGTGGTGGTGTGTTGACTCAAATGATGTCAATTAGCCTACCAGAAGCTTCTAAAGCCATGACATCATTTTCTGGAATTTTCCAAGCTYTTTAAAGGCACAGTCAACTTAATGTAAACTTCTGACCCACTGGAATTGTGATACAGTGAATTATAAGTGAAATAATCTGCCTGTAAACAATTGTTGAAAAAATGACTTGTGTCATGCACAAAGTAGATGTCCTAACCGACTTGCCAAAACTATAGTTTGTTGACAAGAAATTTGTGGACTGGTTGAAAAACTAGTTTTAATGACTTCAACCTAAGTGTATGTAGACTTCAACTGTATGTGTCTATTGTAGGTCCTAGGATACAACAATGAATAATGTGGAACAAATAAATACCATCCAAGGATACTTTACAACTTACAATAATAAACACCTTGTGAAACAGCTGTGAAAACCAACCCGACAATATTTAAGATTTTAATACATAAACGTTGATAGTTTTTGGAACAGTTGTGTCATTAATTTATTTTCATAGATTTTTTTTGTGCACTCATAGACTAAAATACTGAATTCTGGTGTGTGGACTATAGAGGAGATGGTTGATGTGTGGGTGGGAGGTTCTGCCTGTCACTTGTTCTCAATAGCCAGCCTGTGTCAGAACGGGGACTAGAAGAGGGAGACTCCAAAGTCCAGGCACTGCTGCTTTCTTTGTTCTGAGTGTTTGCAGTGCTCGTGCTTTTAGTTCATCTGTGTATTTCACATATTATGTGCCCAGTATGATAGAGCAAAAAACTTTCTTAGCAGATATTGACAACATGACAARAACAGTAGCTGTAGAMYATGTAACATCTGGGTGTTGGGCAGAACCCATAGGTCCTGGAGAACAGGAGCAGAGTTAAAGGGAACAGGGTAGGAGACAGAAACGTAAACAAGCAAACACACAGGTTATACTTTACAGTGAGAAAATGTTATGGATTAGTGCAGTGTTAGAAATGGTAGATAATGTAAGGAGTGCGTACTGGCGGCAGAGAAATCAGACGCAGGAGAGCAAAAACTGTGTTTCCCAAACGGCGCAGTTTAATAACAAAAAACCCACCGGAAAACAGAACAATCAAATAATGGGTACATAACCCGACGCACACCAGGACAGACGTGCACAAGCACTTCCAATAAACAATCACCGACAAGGACATGAGGGGGAACAGAGGGTTAAATACACAACATGTAATGTATGGGATTGGAACCAGGTGTGATACAAGACAAGACAAATCCAAAGGAAAATGAAAAGAGGATCAGCGATGGCTAGAAGGTCGGTGACTTCGACCGCCGAACACCGCCCGAACAAGGAGAGGGACCAACTTCGGCGGAAGTCGTGACAGATATGTACTTTTCAACACTTTTGGAAGCTATAGCCTACCTCAAGCTGGTCCCCCTCCGACTCAGAGCACAGAGAATCAGACTGATCCGAACTCACTGGTTCTGGTGGATGGGATACCTCCTGGGGGGCTCGGACAGTCGATGGTCCTAAAGTCATTTGGAGAAATTGAAGAGGTACATTTTTATAAGCATAACTACAATTTCTTGCTTTCTCAAATGTCAACTTAACATACTTTGTCTATAGGGCTTTACTGAAGTGTAGGGTGTCAGCGCTTTCAGTGGTCGACTGTCCAACTGCTCCAACTGTAGAAGATTGTTGGCTTCCACCGAGGTAATATTAGGAAGACAAAGAGAAAAGTATCAGTATTCAGGAAACTAAAACTAGCTTCAGGTTATTTTGTGTGCAAACGAAAATAGTTATTATGAGAGATTTTTTATATTCACTTTAACAGATGGTGACCCCAGCTAGGAGCGAAAGAGCAGCGAGGTTTCCGAGGTCTCGCCTTCCTTTCGTCCTTCTTCCAAACCAAGTACTTCTCCCAGATGTCATAGCACTTGGTCCCCTTCTTGATTTTGCTCCGGTAGCGCTCCTTCTGATTCTCCTGCGCCTTGTCCATGTTCAGTCTCACCTTGATTGATAACAGGAAAAAATGAAATTACATTTCATATTTCAAGTACATTTCTTACATATCTCTTCGAGGGCCAGAAAATAAATTAACAGCAGACAATCATTTTTACCTGGTCAAAAACCTCCYCATCCTTCTCAGTCCGTGCCTGAAGGTGGTCCTCGAAGGCGTTCTCATCTGATTCGACAACTACCGATGGGGTTTCAGAGATCTGAAAGTACGTTATACAAAAATAGCAATAGACAAACAACAACACTAAGTCAATCACACATTTGAAAGACTACAGTATATGTAATAATTGTATATACAATTGCATTGTTTACCTCAGTCAACAGCTGCGGCTCCCGTCCYTACTCGGTGGAGGCCTGGATGCTGCTGTTGTGTACAAAGAGAATTACCTTCAGGTTGTTCTCTCAACCTTCCTGGTACCAGTCAAGGGACTTGCCCATGGCAGTCTTGAGGCTCTGGTTGGTCCATTCACCAAACCTGGAGGAGGGGGTAGGAAAGCGATATCTATTGACAATGTAAGATATTGAAATATGTCTGAGTATGTACCATGGAAAACCAAAAACAACTTGTAAAAAATAAATAAATCAAACCATTGGTGACAGAATATAAGATATAAAATCCATACCTTGTTCCAGCGTTCATGACCTCAGTCACTCAAGATGACCTCAGGAGAAACGTGGGTGTTGAAGATGTCCACCATCGCCTTGAAGGTYGCCTCGCRRGTCTCYTCKTTGATGGGTATCATACAAAAATAATATCTATTTTTGGTTCCAACCCTTTTTAATGGGTTACAGAAGGGAATTTAGAGTTAAGKARGTACTCRTRCTTTACTGACATTAATGGGTATTGCCTCCARCCACTTGTTAAAGAGATCGGTCGTCGTCAGACACCAGCTGTTGCCATTCCTAGATTTCGTGAAGGTTCCGATGAGGTCCACCCCTAACATTTAATGTGTTAGAGAGAAGATTACTTTATTCTTACCCGTATCTGTGTCATACAGTATGCAGATGTTCATATTTGTAAGGATACTGACACACACACACACACACAATAATATTGAACTCTGCTGTGGTCAAATAAAGCAACCATTACAAATGACTTATCAGGGCAAAATTTGAATTGGGACACTTACTGATCATGCGTCATGGTGACACAACTTTGATGGGCTTCAACTCTGGCGCCATAGTCTTCGCTTTCTCAAAGTTCTGGCAGGCTAGACCGGGTACGGACCTTTAAGCAAAAATTGGCATATTGAAYCGTTGTGTGCTCTCTGATGTGACAAACARTGAAAACATTATCATAAAATTGATAAACAAAAGATCATTTCACTTTCCCAGCTGTCCATCTCCTTGACAATTCCCATCAGAAGGAGCGTAGGTTGATTTTGGCAATCATGCGCTTCACTCTGAAATGGCCAGCATGCATTTCGGTCAGCACGGCCTCCTTCTCCTCCTAAGTGAAAATCACCCTCCTGTGTGGCTGGCCATCCTTCCCCGTAGGTACATGTGATTGTCTAACAAGTTGGAAGAGAAGAGTTGCTGAAATACTCAAGTCTAAGRACATTTGCACTGCTGTCTTTCTCTCTCTGTTTCTCTCTCTGTTTCTCTCTCTCCATCTCTCTCTCTGTATGTCTTCCACTCTCTTCCCACCTCTCTCTCCCTTTCTTCCTCCCTGCTCTCTGTGTCTATCTAGCGAAGACACCTAGTTTAGATCATTTGTAATTACCATAATTGCTTCCACCTATCGATTTGATTGATCAGGTTCAATTTATAGCTAGACACCTCAATATAACAGACATATGACTATATCAGTGGAGGCTGCTGAGGGGAGGACGGCTCATAATAATGGCTGGAATGGAATCAATTGAATGGTATCAACCACATGGAAACCACCTGTTTGATACCATTCCATTTACTCCATTCCAGACATTATTATGAGCCATCCTTCCTTCAGCAGCCTCCACTGAACTATATGTATAGCTAGCAACTAGCTAACGTTAGATGGAAAATGGTTGATGAAAAAATGGTTGTACATAGCTAAATCCGTCCAGTTATCTAATAGAAGTTAACGGCTTAACGTTACCCTGAATTGTGAATTTCTCTGAATGTTTCGCCTCTTGTCGAGATCAGGGGTGTCTTCATAGTACTTCGCCTGGTTGGAAAAATAAAAMAAAATCTCCTCGAGGTATGCCACAGAAGTGCAAGCTACATACAAACAGAAAGCTACAATAACAGTTACAGTAGCTAGCTAAKGTTAGCTAAATAAAACTGTCTGGCTAGCTAGCTGACTAGCTTTGTAGCTGGCTAGCTGACTAGGCAGGCTGAGGTAAAAAAGTACAGTAGCTAGCAACGTCAATCTAACAATAGCTTAAATTATTTATTCCTATTTAACAATATTTACTTATATAAAGACCAAATATATGGTAAAGAAAGAGTGTTCCTCAGAAAGTTCTACAGCTGCACCATCGAGAGCATCCTGACTGGTTGCATCACCACTTGGTATAGCAATTGCTCGGTACCAGACCACAAGACGCTACAGAGGGTAGTGTGTACGGCCCAATACATCACKGAGGCCAAGCTTCCTGCCATCCAGGACCTCTATACCAGGAGGTGTAAAAGAAAGGCCTTKAAAATTATCAAAGACTCCAGCCACCAAAGTCATAGACCGTTCTCTCTGCTAGCACATGGCAAGCAGTACCAGAGCACCAAGTCTAGGTCCAAAAGGCTCCTTAACAGCTTCTACCCCCAAGCCATAAGACTGCTAAACAGTTAATAAAATGGCTACCCAGACTATTTGCATTGACTCCCTTTAATACGCTGCTGCTACTTGCTGTTTATTATCTATGCATAGTCACTTTACCCCTACCTACGTGTACATATAACCTCAATTACCTCACTAACCTGTACCCCTGCACATTAAGTAACTTCCGATACCCCTTGTATATAGCCGCATTATTGTTATTTTATTAAGCTTTTTTTATACATACATTTTCTTACTTACTTTTTTAAGAACTCTGCATTGTTGGCCAAGGGCTTGTAAGTAAGCATTTTGCGGTAAGGTCTACACCTGTTGTATTCAGCGCACGTGACAAACAACACACACCATTCCGATTACAAACACACCACAAACCACATGAGGTTAGATCAGAAGAGGGTTTTGGTTGTTCATTTTTTTATGTTTACTTTTTGAATGTCTGCAGAGAGATTTGAGAGTGTCAGATTCCCTTTCAGCTCTGACATCTAACAACACTATTAGTCACCTACAGTTCTACACACATACACATAACCACATAACCACGGGCACACACTCAGGGACACTATTGTTATGTATGTTATGTAAGGTTAATGGCCCCCCGAGCCAGCCTGACCCATTATACACTACTGCAGAGAGAGAGAGAGTGAGTGAGAGAGAGCATGAGAGAGAGCATGCGAGTGAGACACAAAGAGAGAGTGAGTGAGAGAGAGCATGAGAGAGAGCATGCGAGTGAGACAAAAAGAGAGAGCATGTGAGGGCATGTGAGAGGGAGAGAGGGAGAGAGAGAGAGAGAGAGATGAGAGAGAGAGAGAAGAGAGAAGAGAGAGGAGAGAGAAGAAGAGAGAGAGAGAGAGAGCATGAGAGAGAGAGCATGGAGGATATGGAGGAGAGGCATGGAGAGAGAGAGCGATTAGAGGATATAGAGACGAGAAGAACAATGAGAACGAGGGGAGGGCAAAATTAGCTGAGAGTTAAAGAGAGAGAGAGAGAGAGGAGAGGAAGAGGAACGACGAGAGGAAGAGAGAGGAAGAGAGCATGAGAGAGAAAGAGAGAGAGACCAATGAGATACGAGGGCGAGAGAGATGAGAGGAGAGAGGAGAGGAACATGAGACGAGGCAAGATAGCATGAGAGTAAGAGAGAGAGAGAGAGATGAGAGAGAGAAGAAGAGAGAGAGAGAGAGAGAGAGAGAGAGAGAGAGAGAGGAGAGCGAGAAGGAGAGAAGAGAGAGAGAGAGAGAGAGAGAGAGAGAGAGAGAGAGAAGAGAAGAGAAGAAGAAGAGGAAGAGAGAGAGAGAGGAGAAGAGGAGAGAGAGAGAGTGCATGAGAACGAGAGAGCATGAAAAGGAGGAAGAGCATGAGCGAGAGAGGGAAGAATATATGGAGTACATGGTGAATGTTGAGACTAGCAGACAGAAGGTCAATTCAGAACAAGTAACTCTAAGTCAGACTGGAACTCACTCACTAGTGTCATTGGTGCAGATGTGCGTGAGTGTGTGTGCAAGTGCACGTGTGTGGTTGTGGCCTCAGACAGGAGTAGAAATGACAAGGCAAACACAAAGTACAGCTGAGCCCTGGAGCACTTCATGTGTTTGGAGTCCAAATGAAAAGGCATAGCATCAGAGCACAAATAGGTGCAGGCCAGGCAGGATGACAAAGGCTGCAGGGGGCTCAGGTCAGTCCCTATAAAGAGGTTTGTTAGACATAACACCTGGGCAGTTGTATTCTGTTTGGCTTTGCCGGCTCCCTAACCTCTGTTGCTAATGTGGCTAAGGCAGTCTTATATCCTTGCAAGGATGCCTGGAACTGCTTAAATGCTTGGTCTCAGGTGGGATTATTAGGATATTGCTTATCCGAGGATGGAGGGAGGGGGCCAGAGGGTGATGGTGCCATGTCATGGGATTGCTGTCCATAGTGCTGAATATGTTGGGAGTGATGCTGCAAAAAAAAATACTTTTCAGTGGGTGCTGTCCTTGGTTCTTAAAAAAAGATTTGCAGTGCTGCAGAGGTCGCATGAGTTCAGGGTGGCAGTACTGAAGGGATTCTGTGTTTGTGTGTGTTGTACTAGGAACTCAGACATTTCTTATTTTCATCAAAACGTCCTCTTTCCTGAGTGCAAGTATTTTCAGATAGTAGAGAACTATATTTATTTCCGAAATTAATAGAATGATCTATTCAGAAACTAAAATTGAACTCAATTACGGTGTCTCTCCTGGTCGGTCATGCCTTTCTAGCGGTAATTGTGGCTTGGCTTCTCAGACTCAGATCCTTTGAACAGTAAATTACAGCGGAACTCAAACCTTGAGCAGAACGGTGGGGACCATTCTAATTCTGACGACAGTGCCTGGAGTGAATCACGCGCAGACACCCACACACTTCTGCACACGTACACACATACAGACACAGGGGAGGGGGTAGGGGGTAGGGGTGGGGGGCAACCAAGAACAGGTAGGTACAAGTGTTTGAGAGTACTTGGAGCTTGGAATGACACATTACACACAACCACACACACACACCAACTCAAACAAAAACTCACACCAAAAAAAAAAKAACATTTGTCCATATCAGCATGCTCGAACGGCCACAAGCATGCTAACACAGYCAGGGAAACAAGGACTATGCAAAGCTTTGAGCTAATGAATTTGTAAATTCCAACCATGGCACGTGATGATAATGACCTTAGTCTGTCCTGAGATCACAGAGCATACACACACACACAAGCAAACACTCCCACACACACATACAAACACAGGGTCGTGCACAAAGAAAATGACTTGTTGAACAATTATTACAAGATGAGGGGAAAGCAGCACAATCTGATGAGTGAAGTATTTTGCTAAACTATTTGGAAAAGGAATGTATGCTGCACTTATTGGCAAAGACCAACCCAATTCCAGTCAAAATAGGAGATCGTAAGAAATACTGTGTCATACTATTACTATATCCAACCCAACTAAGAAATGTTGTCACTATCATGTATTCCAATGGTTTTCAAAATGTTTGACCAGCTAACCCCAAAAGAGAGCGGTACAAAACGTGCTCGCACCTGCATGTGTGCACACGCGAACATGCGCACACAATCGCTGCTGAAATGTATAGCCTGTCATTACAGCCATAAACGGTGATGCATTTTCAAAACGCAAGATAGGCTACAGAAATAAACTGCGTTTTACACCTGCATTTGGAGCTGAAAGTCATTTTATGTTAGCTGCCAATATCAACTAGGGATATATCATGTCACTTCTCTGGAGACCAGAGCAAGGAAAATCACACGGCTTACTTGTAGCAGAGGTTGCGTGATTGGCTGGAAAGCATGTTTTGTCTGCACTGCGCCATCACATTGGAGGGCAGCATGCCTGCAGAGTGCTTGTTCAAGTTGCCAGCCGGGTAGCCCTGTTCTTTATCACAAATATCATAATAAATTCCCCAGAAATATGTTACATCTTCTTCCCATAATATTGAAGGCGGTGGGATTTTACAGCTGCTTATCTTTAGACATYGCCAGTAGCCACCCAAACTATGCCTATCTGAAATATGAAAGTAGTCAGATAGCGTATTGTTCTGGCAATGACTCTTAACTTTCCAACCTGTATTTTTTATATGGAATTATTAAACGTAGGCCTAAACTGTATTTTTTAATATGGATTATAAACGTAGGCCTAAACTGTATTTTTTTATATGGATTATAAACGTAGGCCTAAACTGTTTTTTTTATAATGGATTATAAATGTAGGCCTAAACTGTATAAAAAAAAAAAAAGGATTATAAACGTAGGCCTAAACTGTATTTTTTTATATGGATATAAATGTAGCCTAAACTGTATTTAAAAAAAAAAAAAGGATTATAAACGTAGGCCTAAACTGTATTTTTTAATATGGATTATAAACGTAGGCCTAAACTGTTTTTTTTATATGGATTATAAATGTAGGCCTAAACCCTATTTTTTTTTTTATGGATTATAAACGTAGGCCTAAACTGTATTTTTTAATATGGATAAAAACGTAGGCCTAAACTGTATTTTTTTATATGGATTAAAACGTAGCCTAAACGTTTTTTTTTTTATATGGATTATAAACGTAGGCCTAAACTGTATTTTTAATATGGATTATAAACGTAGGCCTAAACTGTATTTTTTAATATGGATTATAAACGTAGCCTAAACTGTATTTTTTAATATGGATTATAAACGTAGGCCTAAACTGTATTTTTTAATATGGATTTATAAACGTAGGCCTAAACTGTATTTTTTAATATGGATTATAAACGTAGGCCTAAATTGTATTTTTTAATATGGATTATAAACGTAGGCCTAAACTGTATTTTTTAATATGGATTATAAACGTAGGCCTAAACGTTTTTTTATATGGATATAAAGTAGGCCTAAATTGTTTTTTTTATATGGATTATAACGTAGCCTAAACTGTATTTTTTAATATGGATTATAAACGTAGGCCTAAACTGTATTTTTAATATGGATTATTAAACGTAGGCCTAAACTGTATTTTTTAATATGGATTATAAACGAGCCTAAAACTGTATTTTTTAATATGGATTATAAACGTAGGCCTAAACTGTATTTTTTAATATGGATTATAAACGTAGGCCTAAACTGTATTTTTTAATATGAATTATAAACGTAGGCCTAAACTGTATTTTTTAATATGGATTATAAACGTAGGCCTAAACTGTATTTTTGCAAAACTGGAGGAGATGAAACAAGTTCTTTCTGGTCACAAATCTGGAAATGAGCAACTGCCTTTGCACGCCAATGGTGATGACTGGTAATTTGGTCAACAATCAAGACACGCTTTTTGGTTTCTGATGCATAGATGACAATTTAACAACGACTTGCTTGTAGTTAGTTCAGAACGATGAGAGAGAAAAAAATTACCTGTAAAAAAAAAAAACATTTTTGGGGAAATTATACCACCACCGAAAAGGYCACTTTGGAGACTGGAAGGGTAAAGGGGCATTTGCTCTGCACAGGTAGAGCCCTATCTGTCCATGTGCCTGTGCACACACACAGCTATCAGTAAGCGTATCATGGGTAAATAGCTAACAGCCGGACAACCGATGCAATATTAATTACAGAACATACTGGGACTGCTTGCATGGGGCCATGAGAGAAAGAGAGAGATAACGAGAGAGAGCCTGAGTACGAGAGAGAGAAAGAGAAACTAACCAGGGGATAAGCTAATATCTGTGTTTTTTCCCCCAGGGGATGAAACAGCAACACCAAAGCTATAACATGAAACTGTCTTTGTCTCCTACCAGATGTAGCGGTGATAATGTAATCTGCGTTTTGATGTTTTGCAGAATGAGGTGCCTGTATCTGAGATTCGATTCACGCAGTATACTCTATTATTATTATTTCACAGATCGCTCTCCTCTGATGAGAAAGGCAATGATCTGATAAACAGACAGATTAGACTTGTTAGAGAGTTTAGGCACTGGGGCAGGGTAGCATTTACTTCTCAACAGCTTATGAAGAGAATGTCACAAAACAGTTTTGAGAGCATGTACTGTACCTGATAAGAATGATAGAATGTGATGTCATGTATGAGTGCAGCCAGGTCACCCGTGATACAAGTCAGTATTCGACGTCTATTAATATCTGAGGACATAGGGAGATGACGTGGAAACTGGCCACTAGGAAAAACAGTGACCGCTGTTACCTTCAAGTAGGTTTCATTTTTGCTAGGGCATTGCGGACGGGGATAGTGGATGAGTGTAACCATCTACCTCTGGTGCCAAAGGTTCCATGTTTGAATCCAGCGATGGAAAGTTGTTCCATCCTACCGATCCTCGACTTCGGCGATGTCATTTACAAAAAGCCTCCAACACCCTACTCAATAAATTGGATGCAGTCTATCACAGTGCCATCCATTTTGTCACCAAAGCCCCATATTCTACCCACCACTGCAACCTGTACGCTCTCGTTGGCTGGCCCTCGCTTCCTACTCGTCGCCAAACCCACTGGCTCCAGGTCATCTACAAGACCCTGCTAGGTAAAGTCCCCCCTTATCTCAGCTCGCTGGTCACCATAGCAGCACCCACCTGTAGCACACGCTCCAGCAGGTATATCTCTCTGGTCACCCCCAAAACCAATTCTTCCTTTGGCCGCTTCTCCTTCCAGTTCTCTGCTGCCAATGACTGGAACGAACTACAAAAATCTCTGAAACTGGAAACACTTATCTCCCTCACTAGCTTTAAGCACCAGCTGTCAGAGCAGCTCACAGAGTACTGCACCTGTACATAGCCCATCTGTAATTTAGCCCAAACAACTACCTCTCCCCCTACTGTATTTATTTATTTATTTTGCTCCTTTGCACCTCATTATTTCTATCTCTACTTTGCACATTCTTCCACTGCAAATCTACCATTCCAGTGTTTTACTTGCTATATTGTATTTACTTCGCCACCATGGCCTTTTTTTTTGCCTTTACCTACATTATCTCACCTCATTTGCTCACATTGTATACAGACTTATTTTTCTACTGTATTATTGACTGTATGTTTGTTTTACTCCATGTGTAACTCTGTGTTGTTGTATGTGTCGAACTGCTTTGCTTTATCTTGGCCAGGTCGCAATTGTAAATGAGAACTTTTTCTCAACTTGCCTACCTGGTTTAATAAAGGTGAAATTAATAAATAAATAAATAGGCTAGGCCTACTATATTTATTTCTCAACTTTCCTAATATTAATTAAGCAAATATTGAGCACATTGCTTATCTTTACAACAGGAGTATAGCCTACCTGGCTGGTATGAAAATGGACCACAGGAAAAGCGTCCTCCATTCGCTATTTAAGTGCAGAGAAGACATGAATGTCTTCCCTTTCCCCTGTTTTCGAGAGGGGCATGATAATGGTCCATTCTAAATCAAAACAAATTTCACACATGCAGTCAAAAGTTTAGACACACCTACTCATTCCAGGGTTTTTCTTTATTACTACTATTTTCTACATTGTAGAATAATAGTGAAGACATCAAAACTATGAAATAACACATATGGAATCATGTAGTAAGCAATAAAGTGATAAATATATTTTATATATTTGAGATTCATTAAAGTAGCCACCCTTTTCCAAATTAAACTGCCTCGTACTCAATTCTTGCTCGTACAATATGCATATTATTATTACTATTGGATAGAAAACACTCTCTAGTTTCTAAAACCGTTTGAATTATATCTGTGGGTGAAACAGAACTCGACTTAGAGCAATTTTCCTATGTGTATGTCAGAATGCAGAYTTTTACTGGCTGTTCTGAGACCTGTGTATTAATTTGCCTGTCCTCTATTGGTTGAGATGCACTGCATACGCCTTCCCCTGGGTGTCAGCGAATAGGGAGACTTGAAATGGAGTTTCTGCGTAGTTCCCAAAGGTTATAAATTGATTGGAATCACGGTGGCCGTTCTTTTGGATCTTCYCTCGGGCGCAAAGAGGAGCTTGGCATGTCGTTGTAGAAGCTCTGGTTTTAGCTCCTTAGATAATTCCGGTCATGTTTTTATTCGATATAGGCTTTAAAGACATCATAATCTTGTTATTTTGAACCGAATTATATCAGTTCATGTCAGTATATTGCAATTTTCMGGTATTTATTTCCTTGGCGCTGTAGGAACTTGGGTATCTCTCTCTTTCGTGCTAATGTTTACTGCTAATTGCAACTCTGAAGACGACGTTCTCCAACCTAGCAACGATTATTTTGGACAAAGGACACCTATCCCAAGATTCTGATGAGAGTTCATCGAAAAGTAAGAACTATTTATGCTGATAATTCATTGTTCTGTTGAAAAAAGTAAAATGCATGAGACGCCATTTCTTGCAGTGTAGCCTTGCGTTATCGGACCCTGTATTGCGCAGTAAGGTTAATTTTAAAAATGTAATTCAGCGATTGCATTAAGAACTAATTTGTCTTTCAATTGCTGTCCAACCTGTATTTTTTTAGTCAAGTTTATGAATAGTTTTCGATAAGTATAGGTGCCGTTCCAAGATGGCGCCGGACAGATTGCTTGAGATTTTGGACACTATTCTCAATGTATAAGCACGATTTGTGCCGCTAAATATGCACATTTTCGAACAAACTCTATATGAATTGTGTAATATGATGTTACAGGACTGTCATCTGAAGAATTCTGAGAAGGTTAGTGAAAAAATGTATATATTTTGGTGGTTTATACGTTATAGCTATTTTTGCCTTGAATCAATGCTGGTGTGATGTTCGCTATTGTGCTAAGCTAATATAACGTTATATTGTGTTTTCGCTGTAAAACACTTAGAAAATCTGAAATATTGTCTGGATTCACAAGATATGTGTCTTTCAATTGCTGTACGCTGTGTATTTTTAAGAAATGTTTTATGATGAGTAATTAGGTAATACACGTTGCTCTCTGTAGTTATTCTAGTCGCTTCGGTGAGAGTTGTGATGGTGGCTGCAATGGTAAACTATGATTTATACCTGAAATATGCAAATTATTCTAACAAAACATATGCTATACAATAAATATGTTATCAGACTGTCATCTGATGAAGTTTTTTCTTGGTTAGTGGCTATTTATATCTTTATTTGGTCGAATTAGTGATGGCTACCTATGCAGGGAAAAATGGTGGAAAAAAAAAAGTTGTGTCTTTTGCTATGGTGGTTAGCTAATAGAAATACATATTTTGTCTTCCCTGTAAAACATTTAAAAAATCGGAAATGATGGCTGGATTCACAAGATCTGTATCTTTCATTTGGTGTCTTGGACTTGTGATTTCATGAACATTTGATTATATGATATCCCTGTGGCTTTAGGCTAGCCTATGCTAGTCAGCTCTGTTGATGGGGGGGATCCCGGATCCGGGTTTGGTAGGCGTTAGAGGTTAAAATCATGTCTGTGAGTATAACACAACTGATATGGCAGGCATAAACCCGAGGAGAATCCATCCAGAATACATTTTTTTGAGGTGACCACTCATTGAAATGGCTGTCTATGGGAAAATCAAAGGAAATCCTCCCAGATTGCAGTTCCTATGGCTTCCACTAGATGTCAACAGTCTTTAGAAAGGGTTTCAAGCTTGTTTTTTGAAAAATGAGCTAGAATTTGTTGTTTTTCTAGGTGGCTCTCATTTTGACTGTCGTGTTGTGGCGCGTGTGGATGAGGGCACGCACTTCGTTATTTATCTCCGGTAATGAACAAACTATTCTCCATCTTAAATTTTATCATTTATTTACATATTAGGGTACCTGAGGATTGATTTGAAACGTTGTTTGACTGGTTTGGATGAAGTTTATTGGTAACTTTTTGGATTCCTTTGTATGTATTTTGAACGAGGGGAACAGGTGGATTACTGAATCAAGCGCAACAACTAAACTGACTTTTTTGGGATATAAAGAAGGACTTTATCGAACAAAACAACCATTTGTTATGTAGCTGGGACCCTTGGGATTGCAAACAGAGGAAGATCTTCAAAGGTAAGTGATTTTGTTTTATCGCAATTTCTGACTTTCGTGACACCTTTGGAAAATGTTTTTAATGCTTTTGTACACATGGCGCTGTCCTCAGATAATTGCATGGTATGCTTTTGCCGTAAAGCCTTTTTGAAATCTGCCAAAGCGGCTGGATTAACAAGAAGTTAAGCTTTTAAACGATGTAAGACACTTGTATTTTCATGAATGTTTCATATTACGATTTTTGTATTTTGAATTTCGCGCTCTGCAATTTCACCGGATGTTGTCGAGGTGTGCCGCGAGCGTCACGTCTAGCCCAAAGAGGTTTAACACCCAGAGCTGTCTGTGTTGTTGAGTGAGATGCGGGGTGCTTTGGAGTGGGCATCATTTAGGGAGAAGGACTGCAAAAGGCATGCATTATGGCCACACAAAAGGGATGCCGCTGGGAAATTCAAGGCATTGTCAAGTGATTCTCAAATTGTGAATGTGAGACTGCCTGCGAAAAAAACAAAGCAGAGCTCATGCCTTTCAAGCAACTTTTTTCAAACCATCATTAGAGTTGCATCATGCAGCCTTACAATGTATTAAAAAATCAAAGCATATAGCCCAACGTTTGTAGAACAACTGAAGTTACATTAACAACTCTAAATTATGCATATAGGAGTACCTATTTCTTTGTTAACCGCTCAACACAGAATAGCCGCATGTGCACACTCAAATCGTTTGGAGAAAATATCCTTTCTATTTTATTCAGCTTTGTTCAATTGTATTCTTCATACTATAAAATAATGCAGCGGAATTCTAAGCAAATCTTGTCTGCTAAATGAACTAGTGTAGCCCACAACCATATGACATAGCCAGATCAGGACCTAACATAAGGACAACTCCGAGTATGCTATGCTGTTCTTCTGAAATAGACTACATTTTCTTCATATCATGTTTCTTTAGACCTGTCTGAAATAAACAATGGATTTATTGTGAAGGTGCAGGCTATATTACATGGATTTATTAGAAGCCAGGAGATGCTAAATGTGTTTATGTTAATTAACGGTCAATTACCGTGAAGCCAGCGGTTATTTGCTTGACAATCACCGGCTAGCGAAACTTTGACCACAACAGCCACCATCTCTATATTTCTCCCTGCAGTGACAGGACTGATCTCCCTCTCAATGTGCTCAGAGCAGAATGGTCTAAGTGCCCATTTGAAGCCATTATCATCCAATATGAGCCATTATAAGCCATTATAAGCAGTCATAGGTGTCAGTTGTTCCCCGTTCAGAGACAAGAACCCTGCCGCCTTCAAATCAAATCAAATTGTATTAGTCACATGTGCCGAATACAACACAGTGAAATGCTTACTTACGAGCCCCTAACCAACAATGCAGTTTTTTAAAAAAGGAAAAAAAGAAATACGAATAAGAAATGAAAGGAACAAGTAATTAAAGAGCAGCAGTAAAATAACAATAGCGAGACTATATACAGGGAGTTACCGGTACAGAGTCAATGTGCGGGGGCACCGGTTAGTCGAGGTAATATGTACATGTTGGTAGAGTTATTAAGTGACCATGCATAGATGGAAACAACAGAGAGTAGCAGCGGTGTAAAATAGAGAGGGGGGGAGGTTATGCAAATAGTCTGGGTAGCTATTTGGTTAGATGTTCAGGAGCCTCACGTCTTGGGGGTAGAAGCTGTTTGGAAGCCTCTTGGACCCAGACTTGGCGCTCCGGTACCGCTTGCTGTGCGGTAGCAGAGAGAACAGTCTGTGACTAGGGTGGCTGGAATCTTTGACAATTTTTAGGGCCTTTCTCTGACATCACCTGGTATAGAGGTCTTGGATGGCAGGAAGCTTGGCCCCGGTGATGTACTGGGCCGTACACACTACCCTCTGTAGTGCCTTGAGGTCAGAGGCTGAGCAGTCGCCGTACCAGGCAGTGATGCAACCAGTCAGGATGCTCTCGATGGTGCAGCTGTAGAATCTTTTGAGGATCTGAGGACCCATGCCAAATCTTTTCAGACGCCTGAGGGAAGCTGTCCAACTTTGAGACCTGTCCAACTGTCAGATCTAACTAGATAGGAAGGAAGTATTATGGATGAGCATCTATTTTTTACGTATTAACTCTGTGTGCTTGCAGGGTTAATTTCACGTGGTTATAGGGTTAACCCTTTCCAGCCCATTTATTAAAAAATCAGAAACATGTTTCCAATGCCTGTCAGGTCAATATCTTCGTGCTACAATCATATATATATTTTTATTTTGATAGGTTACAATGTCTGCATTAAATAGAGATGATTGGTTTAGAGGTTAAGGGGTGGTAATTAGGCTTCTCTCTCAAAAGGACAAACTCAATATGAAAATGTCGGATTTGACGCTGTTGCCACAGGGAGCCGCCACTCCCCCATTCAATCTAACAGGTTACGACTAACTTTGGCAGCGCCTTCATTCAGATTTGGACAACAATATCAAGGTAAGAAGCTGTATATACTTTTGTTTTTACGTTGGTAATGATTATATTTCCATTTTAGAGTATTTTTTCTATCTATGACGACAGATGAGTCTGTGTTGGTCAAGTCAGTCACCCAAGACAGAGAACGTTAGACTGCTGGATGTAGCTCTTGTCTTGTCTTTTTACTGTCAATGTTTTCTTTGATAACTGTACAAAATAAAATGCATTTGTCATTAGGTATTGGAGCTAAAAAATGAACTGGCTAGTGATTAAATTTTGTTCCTAGCCAGGCAGCTAAAAGAGAGAGCGGGTGCTGTGAGGCAAAATTGCATGGCTATCCTCATAGATACTATATCTATATCTCATTAGGTGTCTGTTTATCTGTGATATGTTTCTTATCAAATATTAGGTCTTCTGGCTGTAATTTCAAGAATGAATGTAATGTTATACCCTTATGATAATAGCCTATGAATAATGATTTTGTGGTTGTCGGCTCGGTAACTAAATGTTCCTGGTCCAGCTMGTTTGTGATTTTGCTACTTACAGYCATACATGATCATATTATTTCAGTTACGGACTATGCAATTATATATGTTTTCTCAAATGTTGAAGTCAAATCCTTTGGATAGTAAAATGTAACTTTGTCACCTTGCAATTGATACCTTTTGGATACACCATTTACATTCATTGATGATTCTCTTTTTTGGTGTATTCTGAATATAACTTTTTGTCAGTCTCAGGCTATTCTTTGGAGGGGTTGTACCTTATTTATATTTGAAATTTTCATTTTCATTTTTTGTCTTTATGTTTGAGTTTTAGAAATGGACAGAGGAGACCAGTGCCGGGAGATAATGCAGCCCCTGCCCATAAGGAGGAGGACACTGACGGAAGATGAGCTGCGGGTCAACGATGTGGAAGGCCTACATGATGAGGAGGACCACGAAGGCCTTCTTAGAGGAAGATGACCTTGATACTGATCTACGTGGAGAAGACGAGGATGAAGAGAATGAGATCAAGCAGACAGAGGAAGTTGAGGAGCCACCACCTGAGGCCTCTCGGTCAATCTCTTCAACTGGAAGGTAACTATAAATMATGTGTTATTGTTGTTTATTATCAGGCCTTTATGTATATACACTACCGTTCAAAAGTTTGGAGTCACTAAGAAATGTATTTGTTTTTGAAAGAAAAGCAAAAAAAAATGTCCATTAAAATAACATCAAGTTGATCAGAAATACAGTGTAGACATTGTTAATGTTGTAAATGACTATTGTAGCTGGAAACGGACGATTTTTTAAAACAATTATCTATTTTCTTTCTGTCTTTCTGTTCGTGTTCCATGTCTTGCCCGATAGCACATTTCAGTCCTATGAGGGTGTTGATACGCAGGCACTGGAATCCATCCCTTTCATGCCAGAACGTCCAGTTGGTTTAGATTTTGGCAGTGTACGTCAGGCAGTTCGGTCGAACACTCATGAAAGACTAAGAAAGAGAGACTTCTTCTTGTTGTTTTTCACGCAGGTATTGGTGGCAGAGGTTTGTGGAGTGCCCGTCGTATGGTGATTAGCTCGGAGCGTGGCTTGATGTTACACCTGCAGAATTCTARCGGTTTCTTGGACTGCTCATTTCCATGGGACTTGCCCAACTGACAGAACCTTCAATGATACTGGGTTACAAAGTCTCTTCAAGGGTTCTTGGACTAGAGCTTTCATGTTGGGCCAATCACTTCAAGGCTCTGTTTGCTGCTTTATAAATCGTTGATCCACTGAGGATAATGCAGATAAGCTGAGAGAACTGTGATACTTGTTGGACCACCTGAAACAGACTTGTAAAAAAGCTGTATCGGCCAAACCAAAACGTAGCCATAGATGAGCGCAAGGTCAAAGCAAATGGGCAATCAGGATTCAAGCAGTATATGAAAGGGAAGCCAATTAAGTTGGGATTCAAATTATGGATCATTTCTTCATCTGACACAGGATACACTTTGGATTTCAATGTGTACACCGGCAGTCGGGATGGTTGTGCGGTTGGCCTAGCCAGGAAAGTTGTTGAGGAATTAGTTGTGCCATACAGTTGTGCCATACCAGGGTTACAGCGTTTGGTTCGACAACTCTCATACATCACTCGCGCTCGTAAGTGGTCTGAAAGAACCTGGGGTTCAATGCAATCATCAAACCGAGCGTGGGGATATGTGTTGGTGTAGGATAGGGGGCAACGTATTGGCCATACAGTGGAGAGACACAATCCAATTTTCACAATGTAAATGATTCCACTCAAGTAACGAGGCTAGTTTGACAGGATGGTGTTTGGAAGAGGAAGGTGGTCCGCCAGCCTGCTTTCATCCACGATTACAACAGACAGATGGGTGGGGTTGACAAGCGTGATCACTCCAATGTTTTGCAGAAGACCCAGAAGTGGTGAGAAAAAAAATCCCACTGTGTTGAATTGCAGTTGCCTTTTGTTCCAGGAATGGCTGTGCAATCATGCAGCACCTGGCAAGGAAAATGGTCAATCTGGTTACTGCCAGATTACATTCAGAGAGAACCTTGCTCGTCAGTTAGGATACATTGATGTTAATGACAAATGACAAGCATCCATCTTTTGACAGACCTTTGTCAGTGAAAACTGTAAGCTCATCTTTTCACACAGGGCACGTGCCCAGTCTACAGGTCCCCTCTAGAAACTGTTGACTGTGTTACCAGAAAGATGCATAGAAAGGAGAATGGGACCCGGTGCGTTCGTGTGGCACCTGACTGCTAGGGCAAATGGTTTTGCATCGTAGAGGAGCGAAATTGTTTTAGGTTGTGGCACTCCAGTGAGTGTGACTCATTTCGGAAATAGGCACTAGTAAAGGGACTCAGATGTAGCTCAGATTTTCACAAGTCATTTTTCCTCTCTTGCATGTTTCCSTTTCCTGCATGTACCCCTTCTCCTCCATATCCCTTGTCTAAGAAGAAGGGAGAATCAGCGAAGGAGAGGGAGGGCGATGGAAGAGAGTTGCTAGGGAAGGAGGAGAGGGGTTAGTGGTTGAGAAAGGAAAGGGTAGAGGAGAGAAGAAAAGGATACGGATACAAAGATGAGAGAGAGAGAGGCAAGCAWAAGGAGGGAAGGAGAGAGTGGTAGATAGAGGGAGAGTTAAATGGTGTGATTGTCTTGAGTAGCAGACAAGCCCATTTTCTGACCCATCAATCTTAGATAGAAGCTCTACCAAGGACACACACCAGGGTAAGTGCTGCAGTCATTGCCAGGGACATTGTGTGAAACCATATTCTACAGATAATCACCAAATAGCCTCAAAGCATTTTGCCCTCTCTGACTGACTGCCAAGGCCTATGGGAGTAGGGAGGGATGGACATACGGTTATGCACACACACACACATTTACACACGCAGACACTCACTTTCTCTCTCACACACATGACACTCACAAAGGTTTAACCCTCTCTGCCATAACTGACCATACTACACACTATATTCAGTATTATTCTGTTAAGTTTCTATTAGGAAATACACTCAT
The DNA here is from genome assembly GCF_002910315.2 of Salvelinus sp. IW2-2015. Taxonomy (NCBI): domain Eukaryota; kingdom Metazoa; phylum Chordata; class Actinopteri; order Salmoniformes; family Salmonidae; genus Salvelinus; species Salvelinus sp. IW2-2015. Next base: position 10,513,533 of record NC_036844.1, on the reverse strand, counting down.
ACTCACAGACATTACATGTCCTTAACACTGTTAAACTTTCACCAACACACATGTTTACTAGAGAGTCCATGTGTGTCTATTTATAACTATGCTAATAAAGCGTGTGTCTGGTATGATCGTGTTAAAGAGGAAACGAGGACAGGTTGAATGGAGATGGGATGTGCCATACCAGCAGCACAGTGTTTTTCCCTAACATTTCACACACACACACACACAACACACACACACACACAACACACACACACACACACACACACACACACACACACACACACACACACACACACACACACACACACACACACACACACACACCACACCACACCACACAACACCACACACACACACACATGTCATAACCTGACTTTAACTATCAATCTGAAGACTGTTATTTATCTAATTACCTAACTATGTTTAACTGTTACCCGATGAAATGAATCATGTTACAATTAACTCATTAGGATCTGGGGCACCACAAGAGCGGTTCTATAAAGAGATACCATCTCTCGAATTAAACTCTATCACATCTAAAAACAGTAAACTTATTAATCATAACCTAGTAGCATATCATCATTATGAACAGTCGTAACCTCCTTGCATCTGCAAAAACCTGAGCCTTACTTATGATTCAGTACTACACATATTGGTTTAATTATTTATTTACTAGCTAATTAAATGGTGATACAGGATAAACATACACGCTAAATACATTAAAAACAGGTCCCTAGCGGAATGACAACAACATGGCTGCTTGTTACAAAAGAGATGGAGAGAGCGAGAGAGAGAGGGTCAGAGACACTTAACATTGGTACATTTAGAAACTACTCTCACTTACAGTAATCATATATTTGCACACGAACTGCCGCCCTCTTTGAGTAAGAAATCATGAATGCATTTACGTGAAATGTCTTGGTTCGCCGGATCTCTCTCAGTGGACAGGGCTGCCTGTGAAAGGGAGTTGGGCCTTTTTGCGGCACGCTTGAAAGTCTCTGACTGTCCAAAGGGCTTCCAACAAGTCTACTACTGTTGTTCTCCTGCAGTTGTCCGGTATCCAGTGACTTGTCGTGTAGTCCTGAACATCCCTACAGAGTTTATTCTCCSTCCATTCGCTCTGTAAGATGCTTCCAGCCATGTCAATGGTTCCCAGTGGGGTGATGAGAGTGGCGTTATACGTTGGTTTGAACAGAGTAGTAGAATGGTTCCACTTAAATTCACTTTGGAAGATACTTTACTTAGGACAGCTAATCAGCCATGACAGATATTGCCCGGGAGGTGAGGATATCGTCTCTACTTCGTGTTTAAACGTGAAGCTTTAGCTGGACCCGTTTCTGGTCTCGTATGTTCATTTCTTACTCATCATTGATACAGTTTGCAGGAAAGGGGCAGTTCCGGGGACGGCTGACACGCTCTCTGACCTCACTCAGGGGCGTGACTTGTCACTTGTACAAAGTTATGTAAAACAGTTATCTCTTTTTGGTTCTCACATCACATCCCTCTCTTAACAAAAACTCTTTAATAATTGTTTATATCACATGCACATCACTTCACAAAATAACAAACAACATGACAGTAGTGTTCTATAGATCGCCTCACCATTCCCCATGTTCTATGTTCGAAATATTGTTCCAGTATTTGCTTTTGAACGTGGTGAATATTGGAGGGAGACATGAATATTCTCAACTTGATTTACAACAGGACGTGAGTTGTTAATCCCCACCAGGTCACCCCCCCCCCCAGTTGGATCCAGTCATGATCCAACACACAGACATACACACACACAGCTAACTGTCTCTTTCTATCCCTCTCTCCCACTCGCTCTCTCTCTCGTCCACACACAACACACACACACACACAACAACTACATATTGCAGGTGTTCCCCTGTCATGCGAGGTTATAAGCATGAATCCTTTGTTGCTCTTCAAAGCATGTTTGACATCTCTGTCTCTCTCACACACACACACACACACACACACACACACACACACACACACACACACACACACACACACACACACACACACACACACACACACACACACACACACACACACACACACACACACACACACACACACACACACACACACACACACACACACACCACAACACACACACACCACAACACACACACACACACACACACACCCTGAGAGGCTGGGAGGATAAATAGAGTTCAGTGGTGATGAAACATTTATGATGTGTTTGACAGAAGTTGATGTTGCAGTATAACTACAGCCACCTCTGCAAGGTGAACAACACTGGCACTAAAGGAGTTCTGACTGCACTGGCTCACACAGAGAGGGAGAAGAGAAGAGAACAAAGAGAAAGGGATCTCTCTCTCATTCCATCTCTTTTTCTCACCCTAGCTGAGTAGAATCTCCGAGCAGCCTCAGCCCGTCATTATACAACGGCAACCCTAGAGACACATCACATGCAGTTGGATAAAGCTGTAGATAGAACACACACTCTCAGGTACAATGCTGATTGTTTTTTGCTTGGTCAAACACACACACCCAGCAGCTATAAACAGCACTGTGTCAAGAGGTAAGAGATGAGTCATTTTAGAGAGAGAGAGAGAGAGAGAGCTATGTTAATAGCCAGGTAAGAGTTCAGACAAGTTAAACAGTTTCACTGATTAGAGTGTTTAAACTGTCTCTTTGCCTTGTCGGGGTGAGACCTGCTGAGACGTGTGTACGTGCACGTGAACATGCATGTGTTTGTGTCTCTGTGACCACACAGGCACACACATGACACAAGAGCAAGCGTGCACACCAAAAGAATGCTGGGTTGTTTGGATGACCGAACTGCTGGGTTGCAGGTATTGGGTTACATAGTTGGGTTGTTTTCTTTAAAAAGAGCATGTTGGGTTATTCATGCTGAGTTATTGATGCTGGGTTAWTGAGATATGACCTATTGGTTCAGATGAGAAGACTGGGGGTGTGGCTTAGATAGTTCTTTTTTTAGCCACCCGTGAGTGTAAATGTCATTCCGGTTAATCTTTTCTGTTGTATTGATATTACCGATGGGCATTCCGTCTCTTTTCAGGGAGCCGGCTCGTTCGGCCCAGCTCACCAAAAAGAGACAGCTCTTTTGGCTCCCATACGGCTCTTTATAAAAAAATATGTTTTGTATTTTTTCAAGTCAAACAGTTTGCGATAGTTTGACTATGATTGGTGTTAAAACATTATTAAATGAAATCATACTCTACCTTAACCACAATGTATTTAAAAATGCACTGGTTTGTATTGAAAAATAATGCTATTACACATGTGCATTTAAAGTATAACTTTTTAATGCATATAAACAAAGTTTATATAAATCTAACCATTCAAAACGAATACAATCTGAATAGCATTATAGAATATTGCACCATATCAAAGAAAAATGAATAACAACGTGCGAAACCTCAGCATCCCACAAATTTAAATAAATGTAAAAAAGAAGGATTCCCTTACACATGTGCATTTAAAGTAAACCTTTTTTAATGTACATAAACAAAGAGCATATAAATGTAACAATTCAAAACAAATACAATCTGAACAAAATAATAGAGTATTGCACCKTATCAAAGAAAAATAAATAACAATGTSCAAAACTGCAGCATCCCACTTAAAAAATTAAACTGGTCCCTCTTTTCTCTCTCTTCTTTGTTGCCATGTTATAACCAGCAGCACACAGCAATGCTGACCATATTTTGCTTTTATGAGACATTTGGATTCAGAAATGCAAGCTGCCTCACTTTTGAGGGGCTGATGCGGTTTCTTCTCAAAGTAATAATTTGTCCCATTTTCAAGACGACCCTCTCAGAGGGAACAGATGTGGCCACTATGCAGAGTCTCCCTGTCATGACTTTAGTAAGCTGTGGGTAGACAGAGGCCTTGTTCTTCKACCAGCACAGAGGCTCTACAGATCCTCCAAATAGGATCGGACCTCCATTATGGCATCTGGTGAGGGCTTCCTTTGTGCTGCATCCCCAGTTGCTCTCTCGTCAAACAGCAGACGTTTGTGGCACTACTGCTGGTGCTTCTGCTCCATCTGATCCCTCTTCTTCCTGTTGCCCTGGTGCCTGAGCCAGCTGACTGCTGGGACTGTCCCTCCCTGCTGCTGAGGTTATTCTTTGAAGAGCCTCATCAATCGCTCTGGCATCACTGAAGGCTAACTTCTTAAACCTGGGGTCAAGTGCAGCAGTTTCTGATAGCACATGATTATAATCCATTCTGTGGAACTTTCTGTCCATTGATGAACATAGGGTGTCCATCAACTCTGTCACATGTCCTGAAGTTACATTTGCTTCTCTCTGGCGYCTGGCTGTGATTCGCTGCAGACCCWTACACAGGACTATCATTTTTGAGGCTGTCACATAGCTGAAAAGAAAGAACAGTAACTTATTAGTTCAGGTTCATGTTTTGTTTACTGATACTACATTCTACTGCTGCTCATATACATWTATAARACTGGATTAAATAATGATYTAGTAATAACTGCTTACTGTACCTCTCTCCGCTGATCTCCACAGTGACCTGCTCAAAGGGTTCCAGGACTCTGCATACCTCCTCCACCACCTCCCATTCCTCTTGGGTCAGAGCATCAATAGGTGCATTGACAATGGCCAGGGTAGAGATGAGGGTATCCTTTGACTCAAGAAACCGCTTCAACATATAAAATGGCAAACTGCAGTAGCTTTTTGGACTATTTCCCGCACTGAAGCCTGTGTGCTCTCGTGCAGTTGTGGAAAAAGTGATTTTGAAAGGGTTTTCCTGCTTGGAATTGTGTACATTGGATTTAGACTATTGCTAGAATTTCTAAAACCTCTGTCCTCCACGATCGAAAATGGCTGGAAATRGGTGGCAATAATTTTAGCCAATGCGATATCAATTTGGCCTTGTTTTGCTACGGACATAGACTTTGGCATAAACTGGTCCATAGAAGACTGTGTTGCTGTGGGTCGCGGAGTAGGDCTACTTGACTGAGTGGATACATCTCCACGTGTGGAGGTGCTGGCTCCACCACTATCACTAGCAGGCCCGCTAGTTTCTCGAAGCTCTGCTACAGCTAGCTTCACAGTTGGGTGCACAGTTCGCAAATGCCYGTGTAMGTTGTGCGTWGAACCGGCTTRATATGAGATTTTGTTTTGGCAAATTCTACACTGTGTTCGAACATTGTCTACATTATTCAAATGCATCCTTTGCTGTGCTCTACTGTGCTTCCGACTCATTTTCCGCTGTTGTTTTCACAGCAGTCCTTCCTCTCTCTCCTCGGCTGCTAAGTGTGTGACTGACTGTGAGTTGGCTCGGCCCTCCCTCACGTACCTTTGGTTCATTGGTTGACACTGCGTGTCTGATTGACAGGAACAACAGGTGAGGCTGTTAGTCTGAGCAGAATGTCAGAACAAATGTGTGTGCGCTTGAGCATTTAGGCCCATTTATTTATTTAATTTTTTCGTTTTATTTTACTTTTGACTATTCATATCTTTTTTTTTWTATATATATTTTTATAAATAGATTCGACTCTTCTGATYTGCGAGCCGGCTCCCAACATTCACCTACAAGAGCTCTTAGATCCGACTCGTTCGCGAACGACCCATCATTAATTGATATCACACGATAAGGTTGAACACTGACACMTTTGTCTTTTTAATGAGGCTTACACAAGTGTATGACTTGCTCAAGAGCTTATTCATATCTTAATATTGGTGTAGTTACTGCTTTGTTACGATTTGTAAATAATGATATTATTAACACAGCCCTAATAGGCTGCATTAAAAAAAGACCCAGCATGAAACTGAATAAAAACCCAAATGATGGTTAATAAATTAACCCACGTTTGGGTAATCCTAACAACCCAACATGTTGACAAACTCAGCGTTTGTTCTGTCCAATATTTACCCAGTGCTGGGTTACCAAATAACCCAAATTTGGGTTGTATTTAAGCCAGCATTTTCGTGCACACACACTCACGAGTTGTTCTCTGATGTCCTTCAAGGTCCTCATCCAGATATAGATAGTTAGCCTGAGGACGGACAGGAAGGAGGGTCATACAAACAGAATCCACTCTGGAAAAAAGAACTGTCCAAACCACCTAAAATAACCAGACACACACAGACTAGGTGACACAGGATCTGGACTGTTCCACTGGTCATTTATGTTCCAGACAGTCATAAAAGGCCGAAATCTCTTTCCCTCACCAAACATTGTGTTTGTAAATGTGTGTTTGTTTGAACTAGGACCTGCAGACTCCAGACCAGACAACACCTACGGGAAACCAGTATCAGGTTCAGTAGACACACACTGTAGCACAACAACACCGAATACAAATATCTCTGTTCTTATTAGTCAAGTTCAGGTGTTACCACCGTGTTTTGAAAAATGTTTCACGCCTCCTGAACATGACTCTGGTGAGTAATATGGCCAATCAGTAACATTGGTTAACAGTACACTTGAATTGATTGGTAACTTGACAGAGGCCAACACCAGCTTCAAATCATTAAAGGCCCAGTGCAGTCAAAATGTGATTTCCTGTGTTTTATTTATAGTTCAGCAATATGAGGTTGGAATAATACTGTGAAATTGTGAAAATTACGATAATGCCCTTTTAGTGTAAGAGCTGATTAAAAAGACCGCCTGAAATRTCAGCCTTTTTTGGTGGGATGGAGTTTTGGCCTGCCTAGTGACATCACGTGGAAGTAAATTGGTTAATAGACCAATAAGAAAGAGAGTTCCAAACCTCTCTGCCAATAACAGCTTGTTTTCAGCTCTCTGCTAAGAATCTGTTTTTGTAAAAAAATATATATAATTTTTATTGAAAACAATCACAGTATATAGACTTTTTCTACTGTATTATTGACTGTATGTTTGTTTATTCCATGTGTAACTCTGTGTTGTTGTATGTGTCAAACTGCAATTCAAATGGGTTACATTCAAAGAAAATATGTTGGGCTATTATAGAGTGTTTCCATTCAGTCGTGTGTGGAGAAGCACATAGCGCTCCTTCACTAACTACACATTTCACAAACATTTCCATTCTAATTAGCGGTAGCCGTGGTAACGGTCGGTTAGCGCCATGCGGCATTGTTTTTGTTTGTTAAAAACACTGTAGCAGTAAATACACAGACCATGATAAACTCTAGATATTTATTACTGTTCAAAATACATWCATTCAGATAGAACAATGTTATGTAGACCAAATATGCCTCTCTGACATGTAGAACAAGGAATCACATTGGTTCTATTCATGCCATTTCTATCTGCAACATTTGACAACGGTTGGCAACTGGTAAAGTCTCAGATTCAGAATCAGTTTGGTATTGGGGTAGTGTGGCTGTGGATAGCCCACAGGCCAGGTTTAATGCTCAGGTAGKCTTTCTGGTCTTTTTGCACTGCGGTGTTTTTCAAGGATATTCCTGTTATTATTTACAGCATTTGTCAACTTGTCTACTTCGCTTTGCTTTTCTGGTTTATACATTTTTTGGAAATATATTTTGTACAAGATGTTAGCCATTTGGTCTTTCGAAGCCTTACAAGAACATAAAAATCCCTAAACGTGGATTCCTGGAGCCATTATTCCCACCTTCCACTCCACCAACTGCTGCTAATGCCATCRGTCACAAGACTCAGACTGTAGGTCTCTTTCTTACAGTAAACAACAAGCTTCAAATCATTACGAGTGTTGACATTTKTTCACCAGTCACTTTCAATCAATGTTCAGAATGTTTTATGTGCTATTCAAATGGCTTGCAATCGAAGAACATGTTGTATACAATATGCTAAATGTTCAAGTCGAGTGTGTCTGTGTTCAAGTCCGAGTGTATTTTTGGGTGCGTGCATGCGACCCGTGCGTGTGTGCCTGCATTGACTCTTACTCATTGCACTAATGGGTGTTGATTTGTCTACAGAAGTGCAGTGGTGTGTGTGCGTGGTGTGTCAGCAATTGCTTCTGGCAGTTATGGGATGCTGTGCAATCCAGCTTGTATCTCTCTCTCTCTCTCTCTCTCTCTCTCTCTCTCTCTCTCTCTCTCTCTCTCTCTCTCCTCTCTCGCTCTCTCTCGCTCTCTCTCGCTCGCTCTCTTCTCTTCGCTCTCTCTCTCTCCTTCTCTTCTCTCTCTCTTCTCTCTCTCTCTCTCTCTCTCTCTCTCTCTCACTCTCGAACATAAGACAACCACTTATAAAGAGAGACACAATAATTGCTACTGACTCATACACACATTTTCCATTTCCAGTAGACTAAACTGAGCGATGCTCAACTCCGATGCCATTTTAAATGTCACCCGAACTTCGCCTCAATCCACCCTCCCAGAGAGAGAGTGAGACGGAGAGAGAGTGAGAGTGAGAGATGGAGAGAGTGGAGAGAGAGAGGATGAGAGAAGTGAGCAGAGCAAGAGTCCTAGATGCTGAGCAATTAACCAAAATGTCAGTAATTTTTTGTTGTTTTATTAAACAACTAAATCAGTTAAACTATTTGAGAATATGTGAGCTCAAATGCGCAGTTTCTTTAGAGATAAATAAAATTAAGCCTGAACTGTGCGATGCAATAGGGAGTTGTTAGTTTCCAACAGGCCATATATTCTACATAGTTTAGCGCAGAAAACATTTGTCTTAACTAAGTTTCATTTATTCTAAAATTCTAAAATCTGCTGAAGAAATATATTATCCCACCAGTTGTGGTGTGTTTCACCAAATGAATTGTTGACTATTAAATCTGAGAGACGAGTAGCGAGCGAGGATGAGAGCGGAGAGAGCCGAGAGATGGAGGAGAGAGAGAGGAAGAGCAGAAGAGAGAGAGAGAGAGAGGAGAGTCAAGTGAGATGACAGCATCCAAACTGCCGAAGCAATGCTTGACACCACGACACCACTGCATCTGAAGCAATCACACCTAGTGCCATATTCGATAAGAATCTGAGATCAGCACGTTGTCTAATCGTGAGGTTCGCGTTAAATGACGATGCGCAGCCAAACGAAAATGCCCAAATACTACTTGGACACTTTTTTCGAGACACAGACCATCATACTATCCCAGATTCCTCTATTAAACATATCATTAGAAATATTCGTATACCAAACATGTTCTTCCCGATGAGGCCATTTGAATGACATAAATTTGGAACTTGTGAGGACGGTGAATAAATGACCATCGTAATGCATTTGACAGTTGGTGAAGCTGTTTGATTGTTTACCTGTGAAATAAGAACGGAGAAACAAACAATTACTCAGTAGTGTATCGATTTGTTGTGTTGTTTTCCATCAACATTTTAAACCTAACTGATAGTATTCGTGTCAACAAAACTGTGATGGCCGCGATTTTACGCCAAAGCAAGATTAGCCAAGGATTGTTGTTGTACTTAAGTGTGGTCTTGTGTGCCAACACCTGCCCAAAGGTGAACTAAAATGGCTCCCCGCGTAATTCCACCCTGCTTCCTCCATAGCCTAACACCTGCCCAATAATCAGGTGCCTACACCATGCCCCCTCCTAGCCACACACTGTTCTAGGGTGGATTCTTTATTGTTCCTTGTAAGGACTTTCCGTCCAAAAAGACCCCAAGATGGCTAACCGTCTTTGACAAGGAGATTAGTTGTTGCCCACTAAAACACTGTGCTGAGCCCATCCCTAGGGCCAACAAAGACAGCCTAGACAGCGCACAAGAAGAGGGCAGTTAGACTAATGTTGGACATGCTGGCCGTTGCATAATACATGCACAACACTTATCTCCGTTCTCTGAGAAAACCTAGCCGCCAAGCGACTGCCAAACATGCACACAACGCGGTAGC
>NC_036844.1:10458571-10503746 GCF_002910315.2 Salvelinus sp. IW2-2015 | reverse complement strand
GATAGTTTGTGTCACAAAACTGTTGCGTCAAATAGCAAATGTTCTACTCTGGGTCTTGTGTGCCAACACCTTTGCCCAAAGGTGCCTACACCTGTCCTCTAGGCCAACACCTTGCCCAAAGGTGCCTACACCTTGCCCTCTAGCCAACACCTGTCCAAAGGTGCCTACACCTGCCCTCTAGCCAACACCTGCCCAAAGGTGGCTACACCTGCCTCTAGCCACACGCACCTGCCCAAAGGTGCCTACACCTGCCCTCTTAAGCCAACACCTGCCCACCCTTGCCCAAAGGTGTAGCACTGCCTGCAACACCTGCCCTCGTAGCCAACACCTGCCCACCTGCCAAAGGTGCCTACACCTGCCTCTAGCCAACACTGCCCCAAAGGTGCTACACCTGCCCTCTAGCCAACAACCTGCCCACCTGCCCAAAGGTGCCTACACCTTGCCTCTAGCCAACACCTGCCCAAAGGTGCCTACACCTGTCTTCTAAGCCAACACCTGCCCAAAGGTGCCTACACCTGCCCTCTAGCCAACACCTGCCCAAAGGTGCCTACACCTGCCCTCTAGCCAAACACCTGCCCAAAAGGTGCCTACACCTGCCCTCTAGCCAACATCTGCCCAAATGCCTACACCTGCCCTCTAGCCAACACCTGCCCCAAGATGCCTACACCTGATCCTCTAGCCAACACCTGCCCAAAGGTGCCTACACCTGCCCTCAGCCAACACCTGCCCAAAGATGCCTACACCTGCCTCATAGCCAAACACCTTGCCCAAAAGGTGCCTACACCTGCCCTCTAGCCAACCACCTGCCCAAAGGTGCCTACACCTGGCCCTCTAGCCAACACCTCCACGTGCCAAAGGTGCTCACCTGCCCCTACACACCTGCTCCTACCCTCAAATCTACACGCCTGAACATCCTGACCGCAAAGGTGACCTATCCACCTGTCCGCCTGCTCAACTCTGAAACCACCTGCGCAACAAAGTGCGCATACACCTGCCTCTCATAGCCACACTGGCCCACCTGTCCAAAGGTGCTCTACACGCCTGCTACCCTCAAGCCAACACTCTGTCCCACCTGCTCCTCAAAGCGTGCTAATCCATCACCTCTGCCACACCTCCAGCCCCCACCTGCCCAAGGTGCCATATGCTTAGAACACCTGCCCTCTATAGGCCCAACCAACCTGCCCACCTGCCCAAAGGTGCCTACACCTGCCCTCTAGCAACACCTGCCCACCTTGCCCAAAGTGTTGCCTACACCTGCCCTCTAGCCAACATCTCGCAGATACAGTGCAGGTAGCTGTGCAGGTTGTCTAGTCTACATGATGACGTTATTAGGGATAAGAGCGAGAATATTTGTGTTTGTCAAACGGTAGTCAAGCATTGATTATCATGTCACCAGAATAAGACCCTCAATATTTATTGGAAAGGAGCATCAAACTCATCACTGTYCACATTCACCACCCTGTGAAGTTCATCATCAATTCTTTAATCTGTACCCTAATAAAGGGCATGGTTTCCTGAGTCATACACACCATATCATCGCGTGATTCCACGTTTACTTCGATATGATGGTTATTATGTCAATATTTGCACATCAAGGCATTTCCACCGCCATTTCTCACATAGTTCATTTATCAGAAACGAAAAAGATCCCACCAGGTCGAACAAACAAATGATCTGTCAGCATTTATAAAATTGTACCGAATCGTCCTGTTTCCATCACAGCTGTCATGATGGAAACGTGGCTAGTGACCATAATCCATTGCATGCCTACTTGTCTTGTCTGTGTAAAGCAGACACGGAGACAGAGAGAAGAGACAGAAGAACTCGGGATCGAGAGGGATGGAGAGCAGTTGCTTRGTGAGGTATCTCTACCTGAAAATACATGATCTGAGTGATTGATAGTTGGTATTCCACAATCATAAAAGTATGCATTATTTACCTTGAAGATCTCCTAAAATAGTGATTTTGTCGGACAGCATAGGCAGCAGCTCTATAGAGATGATAAACTAACTGTTTAATTATGTGTTGTTGCAGCATTCAACCCACATAATACATAGTGAATTTAATATCAAATAAAAAATACAATAAATAAATATGTGATTCTTTTTGAAAAAATCTAACAGAAACCGAACGTCAAAAAGCACTAATCGTTTAGCATTACTGTCTGTGGAAGGATAGAGCGGGGGTGAGGCAGGAAAAAGGGTGTCAGGTATCGGTCTTCCTGTCGCTCAGTTCTCTGGTTACAGCCTCCCTCGTCACACACACATACGCTCAAACACTCCGATAAAGCTGATTAGTTGAATATGTGAACTCTACCCTACGAGACTGTTCACTAAATATTATTCAGTAGGAGTGAAACGTCATAGAAGCATTCAAAACATAAAACATGAGTCCTGCCAGATATAATTCAGCAACAAGCTCTCACAATCTCACTGCAGAATTAGACGTTCATCCACGTTTCTCCAAAACGTCAAAATAATGTGTTTCTCCAAATGTCAAATTTCGACGTGTTTTTGACATCKTGGGTTGATTCTTCCTGTTCAGTATCATACCGTTTCTCCAAATGTCCAATACAGAAGGTTAAGGGTTAAGGTTTTGGATAGGGTTAAAACATCAAGTTTAGACACTCATTCCGAATGGTTAAGGTAAAGGTAAAGGTTAAGGTTTAGGATTGGGTTAAAAACAAAAACAAAAAAAACGTGTGTTCACTACTAGGGTCAAACACCCAACCTTCTGATCGACAGTCATGGGATCCACAACACCCTAGCAAAACCCAAGCCTACCAATTTCGAAGTCACTTTTGAGCGATCTGCCTGGAATCAGATACGAGTTCACTGCTAAAACTGCAGAATATGAGAGTCAAAGAAAGACATCAGCACACACACAAAAACACACACACACACACACACACACATGCACGCAGAGACTTATACTTCTCTCCTGTCGCACTTCTCTGCTCTGTCCTCTCCATCCCTTTAAAAGGGCAATCCGCAATTGAAACAATAACAAAGGACCCACCCAACCTCCGTTTTATTAAAAAGCTGAGGGATGGGCCTGGACAAATGTAACCACTCTTAAAGGTAGACTCAGCGAAATGACGTTGCCACGAGCAGCGCTGCATATATTGAGATGAGCGAGATGCAAGACTTCGCTCTCACACACAGTATCTGCGTACGTGCACAGGCTTACTTCACGCTGTTACAGCATGGTAGCCAGGGCACCAAAACAGCGGAGAAGATGAGCCTCGCGTTTCACCGCTCTTAGTTGTTGCAGAAATTGACCCACTATGCTGTTTACTTTCTGCATCTACGTCATATCGCTGAGTCTACCTTTACATTCATAAACAGATGAGTTGATGCAAGGACTGACCATACAAGATATTAAAATTATTATAAACATTGGACCAAAAAAAACATATATTTGGGGTTCTGATGGGGTATGACAGTTGAAATTTCAAATTTATTTTCTTCAAGAATCAATGAGTATATATCATTAATTTATAAGTCCAAAAATGTATATAACGACTGTGGATTTCCCCTTTAACTCTCTTGTTCTCTTTAGTTTAATTTGATAAAGCATCAGCAACAGAAGCTATCTGTAGTGGCTATATGTCAGCGCAAACACAGAAGAACAAACACACAAACACACACAGCGGGGGCGGAGATCAATAGTAATATTTTTTCTGAAGCCACTTAAAGGCTCACCTCTGATTGGTAGATCCTGGAATAACCCAATCATCAGATGAGTTACCAGACGGAGAGTAAGAATGGAGAGGAATGAAAGAGAAGGAGTAGGAAAAATTGAAAAGAGCAGTTAGTGGAAAGGTAGGTCAGAAATGATTCACTAATCATACACTATGGGGGGGGGGGTCTCCGGTAAAATTAAGCTCTGGTCAAGTCACAATGGGAATAAAACACATCGATAAAGAGAAAGAGAGAGATAGAATGATTGTGATAGAGAGAAAATATATCCATTTTGGGAATGTACAAACACAACTAAGAGGCATGTTGCCATATCTACACATTCCATAGAGTATATTCTATCTACACATTCCATAGAGTATATTCTATCTACACATTCCATAGAGTATATTCTATCTACACAACATTCCATAGAGTATATTCTATCTACACTTTCCATAGATGTATATTCTATTCTACACTCATTCCATAGAGTATATTCTATCTACACATTCCATAGAGTATTATTCTATCTACACATTCCATAGAGTATATTCTATCTACACTTCCATAGAGTTATACACTTTCTTATCTACACTTTCCATTAGAGTATAATTCTATCTACACATTCCATAAGAGTATATTCTATCTACACCATTCCATAGAGTATATTCTATCTACACATTCATAGAGGTATATTCTATCTACCACTTTCCATAGAGTGTATATTCTATCTACACATTCCATAGAGTATATTCTATCTACACATTCCATAGAGTATATATATCTAACACTTTCCATAGTGTATATTCTATTCTACCATTCCATAGAGTATATTCTATCTACACATTCCATGAGTATATTCTATCTACACATTCCATAGAGTATATTTCTATCTACACATTCCATAAGAGTATATTCTATCTACACATTCCATAGAGTATATTTCTATTCTACACTTTCCATTGAGTCATGATCTATCTACACATTTCATAGAGTACTATTCTATCTACGACATTCCATAGAGTATATTCTATCATACACATTCCATAAGAGTATATTCTATCTACCACATTCCATAGAGTATATTCTATCTACACATTCCATAGAGTATATTCTATCTACACTTTCCATAGAGTAAATCATATCTACACTTTGCTGCTCTGTCCCTGCTCTACGGCTCCCTTTCTTGCTCCCTCGCTCTCTCTCTCTTTCTGTCCAGGGCCTAATTGTCATGCAGTGAGGGAGATGTGCGACCTTCCTCTCTCCTCTCCAATCTGTTCATTTCTTGTCGTTTACTCTCCTAACAAGGCCTTATTCACCAGTAACGCCCCCAAGGAGAAGACGACGTCTCCTAAATAAATAATTGAAAGAATCAGGATGGATAATACATTACTTTTATAGTGTGTGTGTGTGTAATCAAATGGATTACTCAGGGCCGGCTACAGGCATACGTGACCTAAGGCCGCTAGGGCCCCAGGCCGCTAGGTAGCCCCTAACCCCCCCAAAAATATATTTATATTTTGTTAGTAACTCTCACTCAGATATCATGGCATAAGTCATGGCGAAATGTGTAGAATTGCAGGGAATTAGCTTTAAAACTTTTACAAATTCTCTCCACCCATGGCAAAACAAGTAGAATTGCAGGAAATGTGCTGTAAAACGGTCATTTCTTTCCCTCTGCCCCATGGCAAAATGAGTAGAATTGCATGAAGTTTGTCATAAAATTGCTGATCCACATCATGACAGATGCTGCAAACGGATTTCACTTTCTGTCAAAACAAGGCTTTTCACTGTGAGACACACACACACACACACACAAGCATCCCTGAGGGTTACCAGTGACACTCCCTTTGGAGGTCTGAACCCTGCTCATTCAGCACTCAGAGTTCACCTACAGGTCACTTAGGATCCGATTCAGACTTAGGAAATGTATGGTATTCCTATGCACGCCTTTCCTACACACTTCTCAGTAGTTAGTAATCAGGCTTACCTTAGGCAGGTGCCTAACAGGTTTTGCAGGCATGGTTCCCTTGCGCACGCAGAATAAATGTAATTCAACCGCTGAAAGCCTTCCCACTTCCTGGCCAACAGATTTTCTCCTGGAGTTTTCATTCAATAGAGTTTTCCGTGGGATACATTTATCTAAAGCCATGCCTTTAAATTTGGTGTACCATTTCATTTAAATCTTCTCGACAGACTCGCTAGAATTTATGGAGAGAACGGTTCAGATGATTATGACAAAAAGACATGTAAACAKATGCATATTGATCTCCTTTTCAGCACCAATTGGTAGARTTAAAAAATACTCTGATCTTGTATATTATTTAGGGCMAGGAAAGTATTTCCAAACAATAATACAAAAATTGATTGCGCACAGAATATATTGGTGAATCAAAAATAAGGTTTTTGGATTCATTTGGAAAGTTMCCGTATCCAATTGTTCAATCTATGAAATATTGGAAGGTGAGAAAAGTGTACAATAGGGGTTGAAGAGTAGTACTATTAATCCACCCAAATAATCCTCACTACTCATGGAGCTGTGATGACAACYTCCAGTCGTCTTGAACCGTGTGGCAGGCTTCAGGTTTATACTGCTACGTATGGTGTGCGTTCCATAATGATTCAGGCTGCAAATCATTGCACAACTTGCACAATGATCCACTATTTCTAGCAATCCTCCGGATCAACCACATGAATATGACAGAGGTAAGAAAGGTAAACTAACAACGGAATGGAATGATGCAAAATGTAAGGAAACGAACACTAAAGTCAGTGACAATTATACATGTAGGTATAACTGACYGTGARTACCGATAGTGACTAATATTTAACAAGATACAAATTGTAAAAAATACAGTGAAAAGTCTAGGCATATAATTAAAACATTTTAGAAATCAGAAATCAACTCGGAAGGTTTGGCGGTACCCACTGGGCAAAAACTGGTTGCATCAATGTTGTTTCTCAACAAAATAATTCAATGCGATGACGTTAAATCAACGTGGAAAACTGATTGGATTTGAAAAAAGTCATCAACATCAGGGAATTTTGTCTTTTTTCACCTAACTTTTAACCTAAATCCAATGACAGGGTGTAATTTTTCGTTGAATTCACGTTAGTTGACAACTTAACCAAATATAAATCAAAACTAGACGTTGAACTGACGTCTGTGCCCAGTTGGTATACTGACATTTGTGCACGGCTACAGAAGCTTACACTAACAAATTTCTGTAGATTTACAGCAAAACTTTTACAGTTAGCTACTGTAACAGTATATAACATTACTGTAAAGAGCAATGCATTATGGGGGCTCAATGGCATTACACTACACTGCTGTKATTTTACAATAAAAATGTTCAGTAAAGTACTGTATTACATGTTTTGCTTTATATTTACAGAAGCATACTGTGAATTATGGTGCATAAAATGTTGTGGGCGGGAAAGAATCTCTGGCTCATTAACATATTTTGAGGCGTACCTTGTAAAAGGCTATACTTGTTGCACCGATTAGTGAGAATGCTGTACKCCACAGAATACATTACTATACCATATTTTTTAAATATTTGTTCTGAAAATCCTCTTTCCTCTCCTCTCTCATTTTGTCCTCCCCTATCCTCTCCTTTTGTGTCCTCTGCTATTTCATCTACTCTACTCTTGTGTCCTCCCCTCTCTACTTTCATCTACTCTACTCTTGTCTCCTCTCATTTCCTCTCCTCCGCCCTCCTCTCTTCTATTCTGGGGCAGCAGAGAATACAGTAAAATACTGTATTTTGGTAGATTTGTCCTGTAAATCTACAGTAACTTACTGGCTACTGTGCTGCCAGTAAATTACTGTAATTCACTACCACCCCACAGAATACAGTACCATACCGTATTGTTGGAATCAAAAACCTTTTAATGTAAATCAACAGTAATTTACTGGCTACTGTTCTGCAAGTAATTTACTGCAATTCAGCACACCCCCAGATGAATACAGTACCATACTGTAATTTTGGAGTGCCAAAAACCTTTTGTGGGTGCATGGTATTGCTGTGGCTCATTAACAAATTTTGAGGTGTGGCTTGTAAGAGGCTATARTTGTTGCACCCATTAGTGAGAGRGCTGTACCAATTTAAGGGATATGTGGTAGTAATCCCCTAATAACTTAATAACTAAAGGAGACAGATGAGAGTGACAGCAAGTCTCGAACCTYAGTGTTTAGCCATGTCCTTTTGATCGYTTTTGCTCTGCACTCACTACCAGTTTAGAAGCCTTTCTTAAGGTCTCTACAAATGCTAGCGATATAAAACCCCAAATATTGAAAGGGTGTGCTGTATAATGCAATTAAATATTCACTGTTATCAATTACTATAGTTTCATTAAAATACAATATAACAATAGTCTTTTTTTTTGCAGTATATTTACTGCAGCGTTCTGCAAATGATGCTGCATTGTGGAACATTTTTGTGGGAGGGGAAAGAATCACTGTCTCATTAACATATTTCAAAGCGTGCCTTGAAAGTGGCTATAMTTGTTGCACCCGTTAGTGAAAATGCTGCACCAATTGAACTGATATGTGGTACTGTAGTAATACCCTGACAATTTAATGTGCAGTACCAATCAAAAGTTTGACACACCTACTCAATCCAGGGTTTTTATTTATTTTACTATTTCCTACACTGTAGAATAATAGTGAAGACATCAAAACTATGAAATAACACATATGGAATCATGTGGTAAGCAAAAAAGTGTTAAACAAATCAAAATATATTTGAGATTTGAGATTCTTCAAAGTAAGCACCCTTTGCCTTGATGACAGCTTTGCACACTCTTGGCATTCTCTCAACCAGCTTCATGAGGTAGTCACCTGGAATGCATTTCAATCAAAAGGTCTGCCTTGTTAAGAGTTAATTTGTGGAATTTCTTTCCTTCTTAATGCGTTCGAGCTGTGTTGTGTTGTGACAGGGTAGGGTTGGTATACAGAATATAGCCCTATTTGGTAAAAGACCAAGTCCATATTATGGCAATAACAGCTCAAATAAGCAKAGCGAAATGACAGTCCATCATTACTTTAAGACATAAAGGTCAGTCAATCCAGAACTTTTCAAGAACTTTGATTCACGAGCAAAGGATATTAGACTGGTGGAACCAAGTTTGAGATTTTTGGTTCCAACCGCCGTGTCTTTGTGAGAGGCAGAGTAGGTGAACAGATGATCTCCGCATGTGTGGTTCCCACCGTGACGCATGGAGGAGGTGTGATGGTGTGGGTGGGCTTTGCTGGTGACACTGTCTGTGACTTATCTAGAATTCAAGGCACATTTAACCAGCATMGCTACCACAGCATTCTGCAGTGATACGCCATTCCATCTGGTTTGCACTTAGAGGGACTATCATTTGTTTTTCAACATGACAATGACCCAACACGCCTCCAGGCTGTGTAAGGGCTATTTMACCAAGAATTAGAGGGATGGAGTGCTGCATAAGATGACCTGGCCTCCACAATCATCCGATCTCAACCCAATTGAGATGGTTTGGGATGAGTTGGATGAGTTTTAGCTTGCTGCGCCACTCGGGAGGCCATTCACTTACATGTTCAACCTCTACTTGAACAAGTCTGTAATACCTKCATGTTTCAAGCAGACCACCATAGTCCCTGTGCCCAAGAAAGCCAAGATAACCTGCCTAAATGACTACCGCGCTGTAGCACTCATGTCTGTAGCCATGAAGTGCTTTAAAAGGCTGGTCATGACTCACATCAACACCATCATCCCAGAAACCCAAGACCCACCCCAATTTCCATACCGCCCCAACAGATCCACAGATGACGCAGTCTCTATTGCACTCCACGCTGCCCTTTCCCACTTGGASAAAAATAAGACCTAAGTATTTGAGAATGCTGTTCATTGACTACAGCTCAGGATTGAATACCATAGCATTGACTCGGTACCAGTACCCCCTGTATATAGCCTTGTTATTGTTATTTTATTGTGTTACTTTTTTTACTTCAGTTTATTCAGTAAATATTTTCTGAACTCTTAAGGGCTTGTAAGTAAGCGTTTCATTGTAAGGTCTACACGTGTTGTATTCAGCGCATGTSACAAATACAATTTGATTTGATTTAATCACAGTCAGTTTGGAAGCTTTTGSTTTAGGCCTCTAGAAGTGCAAGTGATATGAAACACCAAATATTCAGAAACATGCTGTAATACACAAATATCATGCAGCCAACCTGCTTGCACTAATCCCATGTAATTACTGTAACGTGCRAGCATGATCAGTAGCATTTCCTTTKTTARAGTAGATTGGGCTAGTTTAACATTATTGTCATTGCTCTGCGTTTTCCAGTAACTTACTGTAAATTTTACAGTAACATTATTTGCACTAACCAGAGATCGGCAAAGATACAGTCAAAAGGTATTTTGTTACAAATACAGGGTATGTTGAAGGGGAATGTATCCTTAACTACACCAACATTCCCAGTAATGGATACAGAACCATTTTACTTGCTATCTACAACAACATTCCCGTATGGATACAGAACCATTTTACTTGCTATGACTGTGATATGTTMTTTTTTTTAAGTCGGTCTGGACAAGAGTGTCTGCAAAATGACCAAAATGTAAATGTTAAAAATGAACACTTGCAAAGCACACACCTGGGTATTATTCTAATGAGCTCCGCCCTCAAACGATTTGTATTTTGATCAAATTCGGCCTTGTTTGGGGGCGGAGGTCATTAGAATAATACCCAGCAGTGTGCTTTGCAAGTGTTCATTTTCATTTCCATTTATACTTTTTTGGGGGTCGTTTAGCAGATACTCTTATCCAGAGGGACTTACAGTCAGTGTATTAAACTAAGGTTAACAATAATATACCACAGTCATAGCAAGTAAAAAGATGATGTTACCGTGACAGAGAAACGTTGTAGTTAAGCAGGCTACTTTGCAAGTATATAGTTGTATAAAAAAAAMACATGTATTCTAATTAAACTGTTACATGAATTGTAGTCTAGGCTAGTGAAATACAGAAGAGGTATTGAAATACATATATCAAATACATGGCACTAGCTATCTGCACTGTAAATCTGCAACAGTTTACTAACCCACTGTGCTTCCAGTAATGTGCTGTAAATTTAAAAAAAATACAGCATGTTGCTGTAGTCAGGTGTTCCGGTAATATCCTGTAAAGTGTTACAGTAAAGGTCCTGTACATCTACAGTAATTTACTGGCTTCTGTGTTGCCAGTATATTACTGTATACTGTATGTACAGTAACCTACTGGCTACTGTGCTGCCAGTAATTTTCTGMAAAAATTACAGGAAATGTTTTACACTGTAGAAGGTGMAAAAGGTGATATGTTGATATTCTTCAGATTGCTGCCATATGACTGGTTTCACATTTGTCTCCAGCGATCATAAGGTAAAATCGATCTAAAACAATTGCCATTGTTTTAGACTCTCACCTCTTCTCTTGTTTTCACTCCTCTCGTGTCTCCTCCCCCTTCCTCTCCTCTCCTCTCCTATTTCATTTACTCTCCTGTCCTCTCCTCTCCTTTCGTGTCCTCTCCTCCCCTCTCCTCATATTTAATTTACTCTCCTGTCCTCTCCTTCCCTCTTCCATCTACTCTCCTCTGCTCTCATTTCCTCTCCTCCGCCCTCCTCTTCTCTCCTCTATTCTTGTGCAGCACATTGTGTGTCCCCTTCGATACAATAAAAAGCCCATAGAGACTGTGAAAAGGGTTAAGGTTGGCTCAATTAAATATCGATTAAATACATAATAATAGTCCTCTGACTATTACCATTCACACTCTACTGCTCTGTCACGTTTTGCCATTTTAGTGGTGTGTGTGTGTGTGTGTGTGTGTGCGTGTGCGTGTGTGTGTGTCCTTCAGCACACGTCCTTATGCTATCGTCATTACTTCAATTATGTGTGTTATCTGACTGTGATCGCATACAGACAGCTCATGAATAATTCCAATGCGTGTGGAGAAGAGAAACCATATGTTTGTTTACCCTGCAAAACACACACACACACACCACACACAAACACACACGTCTGATTAATAGAAAGATACAAGTGACAGAACGGAGAAGCTCACAGCATGTGACACTCAGCATAATAAAACTGCTCACACACACAGGTGTGTATGTGTGTGTGTGTGTGTGTGTGATCTATGAGATGTGACAGTGTGTGTCATCATGGCAGACACACTGAGGCTTTGAGGAATGATAAACACACATGCCCTCTAAAAATGCCACCCCACGCAAAGACCTTCCCTTGTACCAAGCTGTGTGTTTCTTCTGCTTGGCTTGTATGTCTGATTTACATCCAGTGATTCACCTCCCTGTAGGACTCGACTGACCCCCTACACGTGTGTGTACACATGCACACACAAAGACACAAGAAAATTCACACCTGTCCTCACCAGGGAGAACACAGCTCATTTCCGCCCCACAGAGAGGTGTTTAGCGAAGGTGTGAGTCTGGCATAGGAGGGAGAAGASAGAGAGCGAGGGAGAGATTAGGTTCATTATCTGTTTGAAGGCCAGAAGAGACTCGAGAGAGAACAAACTGTCTGTGTGCATGAGGACACAGTAGAACACACAGCCCTCTGCCTACAGGGCATGTCATGCACACATATCTCCTCTRCTCTCTCYCTCCCCCTTCTCTCCTCGCTCCCTTCCTAAACACTAACCTTAAATCCTGTCTGTACTCAGTGGGACTGAAGAGCKAACCAGCTTGTTTCTCAGCATGTGTTCAGTACAGAGCAACTGTCATTACTTACAATCTACCTATAAGGTGTAGGCCTACGGTAGGTTCACTGATTGGAGAGGGGAGCAGTTTATTACGTTCATTAMTACACAGTTCAACAGCACCACCCTGTGGCCTTTTACTGTACTGCATCTGCTATCACAGAGGACTGTCTGTCTCCGCAACTGTGTGTGTGTGCACTGCATGTGCAAGGCCACGGCCACAAAGAGACGCATGAAGACGTACGAAATTGCATGACGCATTCATCATTGTCTGTTTTTTTGTCCGTTAAAAGTTAAACTCTTTCCGGACGAGTTTCATAAATAAAAACTGACAATTTGTACGTTTTCTGTCGGACAATCATCTCTGTTGTCCGTCATCCATCAACGGATAACATCCACTGAAAAACCATTGGCTCAATCCGTAATTTCCGGATGCCAAAAGTCTGTGTGTCAGCGTCCTTAAAGAGCTAGGAACCACAGAAGAGAGCGGGAGCAGCGTGTATTCCTTTATTGCACAGACACACTCCAAAAAGCTGAGCAGTCATGCATGCATTTCGACCAAAACTACACTAACCATAAATCCCGAAACAGAACATTTACCAAAAGATATAGAGGAACACATACATAAATACAGTACATCCATCTACTCTAGAYGTCTTCACTGTAAATAACAACATTGTCATCACTAAACCACAGCGTGCGTGTRGACGGAGCAGCTACAATAGAGYAATATAGAGAGAAATATATAGACAACACAGATACACTGAGTGTACAAAACATTAGGAACACCTGCTCTTTCCATGACATAGACTGACCAGGTGAATCCAGGTGAAAGCTATGATCCCTTATTGATGACACTTGTTAAATCCACTTTAATCAGTGTAGATGAAGACAGGTTAAAGAAGGATGATTTTTAAGTCTTGAGACATTTGACATTCAGAGTGTGAATGGGCAAGACACAAGATTTAAGTGCCTTTGAGCGGGGTATGGTAGTAAGTGCCAGGAGCACCGGTTTGAGTGTTTAAAMAACTGCAACGCTGCTAGGTTTTTCATGCTCAACAGTTTCTCATGTGTATCAAGAATGGTSCACCACCCAAAGGACATCCGGACAACTTGACACAACTGTGGAAAGCACTGGAGTCGACATGGGCCAGCATCCCTGTGGAACGCTTTCGACGCCTTGTAGTCCACGCCCTGACGAACTGAGACTGTTCTGATGGCAAAAGGGGGTGCCTTGCACCCCCTTTTGCCATCAGAACAGTCAATATTAGGAAGACGTTCCTAATGTTTATGCACTCAGTGAACAGGCAATAATAACAACAGGCAGTTTATGTGTTGTATCTCTGGCTTTAGTTCAATGAATTAAGGGAGCTTTCAGGTTAACTCGGGGCAGAAACGCCACTGATCTATGCAGAAGATACTATCAGCAACACACAGGCAACTTATTGGTCATAACAAAAGACCATTAGAAARGTACACAATCACTTGTGAGTGAAATAGGCTGTTGGGCTTGATCCCATCTTTCATACACATGCATCATCACTGCATATTCACTAGTCGACACCTACAGTACACCTACACATCCTGATGAAAATACCTTATACCATCTCTCTGACTTATAACAGACCATTCACCATTCATCCATCTATCCTTCCATCCATCCATCCWTCCWTCRATCRATCCATCCATCCAATACATCTAACAGCCAAGGCCAGGAGATTTTCCTGATCATATGATCTGACCAGGGAAAATCCCAGACCCTATTACCAGGCTATTTGGCTCTGCTGGTCAGAGAGAACCTCTCTGGCTTGGAAACCACTGTCTCCATCATGTGCATCTTCTACTTCTATAYGTTTATCTGTTAGGGTAAGGGGTTGTCTCTGTGTGTGACAGTATCAGTACTAGCCTATGACAATGCGTACAGTACAGAAGCTACTGGCAATGTTACAACAGCAACACCATTACAAAGAGACCGAGCAAGAGAGAAGGGTTGGAGTTGTGTGTGTGTGTCACTATGCATCCCTATGTTATCATCATTACTTCAAGCGGGGGTAGAACTCTGCCAGGGTGCTCTGAGGGATTCTTTTCAGCATCTCTTTGGGGAAGATTCTCATCAGCTGCCAGCCGATATCCAGTGTCTCAAACACAGTCCTGTTCTCATAGGCTCCTGGAACAGAGAGAGAGAGAGAGAGATTACACACTTGCYCACYCACTCAAACACGRACGCAGGCAYGCAGGCACACACACACAGTCCTCCTGTCCGCTCCCCCCTATGCCCCAGTGTACCCTGGGCGATGAAGTTCTTCTCAAACTTCTGTAGGAACTCCAGGTAGAGAAGATCATCAGGCGTCAGAGCCTCCTCTCCTACCACAGCCTTCATCGCCTGCACGTCCTTACCTATAGCATAACAAGCATACTACACACACACACACACACACAATAACAGATGTTTTCCAGCAGAAGTGTCTAATGTTGTTGAGCAGCGTGTGTGTGTGTATGTGTGTGTYTGCATACCAGCTGGTTGGAGACATCAGAGTGGTCTTTGCGTGTCATCCCCTCTCCGATGGCTGACTTCATCAGACGAGACAGTGATGGCAGAACATTGATGGGAGGATAGATCTAGAGAGAGAGAGGYAGGTAAAGAGGGAGAGAGTTGGAAACATCACAACATCAATTGAGAGAATCGATTTGCCAGACACTAGAATCCTGCCAATGCCCAGAGGCACTTTTGAAGGTAACAGCCACATAGCTGTGTGTGTCTCTGTGGTGTCACCTGTCTGTTGTGCAGCTGTCTGTCCACGTAGATCTGTCCCTCAGTGATGTACCCTGTCAGATCAGGGATGGGGTGAGTGATGTCTGAGAGAGAGAGAGAGGGAGAGGGGGGAGAGGTAAAGAGGAAGAGAGTCAGAAAGAGTAAAAGACTGTCCATATTTGAGCAGTCAGTTAAGCAATACATGTGTGTACAGTAGCATCGTTGGGTAAAGGGATATGGGTGATCGACATATCATTGTTGGGCATAGTGAGTGTAGGGATCTGGGTGATCGACATGCCATCGTTGGCCATAGTGAGTAAAGGGATCTGGGTGATAAACATACCATCACTGGGTATATAGTGAGTATAGGGATCTGGGTGATAAACATACCATCGTTGGGCATAGTTAGTATAGGGATCTGGGTGATAGAGCCGTTGCGTCCCTCCACCCGACCAGCTCTCTCGTAGATGGTGGCAAGGTCAGTGTACATGTAGCCTGGGAAACCACGACGACCTGGGACCTCCTCTCTGGCGCTGTAGACCTTAGAGGTGGGGGGATGACATTTACTCTGTTATCATTGATTAATTTGTAATAATGGCGAGTGTCTCACCTTTCGTAGCATCATGCGTTTGTGTGTGTTGTGTGTGTGTGTGTGTGTGTGTGTGTGTGTGTGTGTGTGTGTGTGTGTGTGTGTGTGGTGTGTGTGTGTGTGTGGGTGTGTGTGTGTGTGTGTGTGTGTGTGTGTGTGGTGTGTGTATGTGTTATACCTCTCGTAACGCCTCTGCGTAGGAGCTCATGTCAGTCAGGATTGACGAGGACGGCTTCTCACACTGATAGGCCAGATACTCTGCTGATGTCAGGAGCTAGGCGGGGCGTGATGATACGCTCTATACTGCGAGTAGAGAGAGAACATAATTATGATCATTTGTACACTGCAATATTGACCACAACTCAGGCCAAAATAGATTGTATTTGAAAATAAAAAACATTTCATACCTTGATTACATTGAGACACAATGACATATGTATCTTTTTTTATTCGTGGAAATACTTGGGAACAGATTTCCAAAATGAAACAAATTTTCCGATGAATTCCTGGTGATTATACAGTAAAAAAATATATATATTGTACAGTAAATTTTTGATTTTTTTTTGCCTGTTGCCCGACCCATGCATTAGGGTGTCCACCTCCAGTGCTCAGAATGACAGGAATCACATTTACATTATGGTAGTTCATCTTAACATTGGGCTCCTGAGTGGCGCAGCAGTCTAAGGCACTGCATCTCAGTGCTAGAGGCGTCACTACAGACACCCTGGTTCGAATCCAGGCTGTATCACAACCGGCCGTGATTGGGAGTACTATAGGGCCGCGCACAATTGGTCCGAGTTTGGCCGGTGTAGACCGTCATTTCTTAACTGACTTGCCTAGTTAAATAAAGGTTAACAGAACATGCAACTCTTGTAATGAAGCAGCCAATAAAATGTCATTTTCCAAAATGCAATTAGCAGGAAACCACCATTCTAAACATTTAGCCGACGCTCATATCAAGAGCGACTTACAGGAGAAATGAGTGTTAAATACCTTCATCAAGGGCACATCAACTGATTTTTCACAGCTTGGGAATTCGAACCAGCGACCTTTCAGTTACTGGCTCAATGCTCTTAACCACTAGGCTACCTGCACCTGATAATATAGGTTCCATATGTGACAAACATCAAACATGTGTCAAACATGAAAATCTCTGTTGGAAACTTGGAAAGACAGGGACTATAAAGATGCAACAACGAGGATGTGTTGCTAATATGACTAGGATTGTGCTTTTGGCTGCTGGACTACAAAAGAAAGTTGATGTGAAAACCAATAGAACAGGAAAGAAATTCTGGTTTCAATGGCATATGAGGAAGTCTTTATAAAACAATTGCCTCCARGTTTCTAGGGTCAGATTTTGCCTAGGATCATTTGAAGCAAGGTAAGACATACCTCATAATATGAAATAAAAAGTTCAGGTTTCAAACAATTAAGTATATGTTTTCAAAATGRCTCCGACTCGCATTGCAAAGTGGTGTGTGAGACACTGATACCCCAGCCASGTCACCAATGACACAAGTCAGTATTCGACTTGTGTCGAATCTATGTCTGTTGACTTAGGGGCAACAGCGAGCACTGTACCTTCATAGGTTTCAGTTTGGCTAGGCATTGTGGATGTTTGTGTAAATATCTGCACCTGATTCCAAATGTTGCAAGTTCAAATCCTGCCAAACAAAGATATTTTTGTATTAAGCTTAACCAAAATTTAAACCTTACCTTAAAAAAATCAGAGTAATGCCTAAACAACCTTAAACACTTAAAAAAGTGCAAACACTTCGAAATTTGAGAACACGGACGAACGTCTAATTCTGAAGTGACACTTTGAGAGCTAGTTGGATACCCTTACCTACTGTTGCCTATGCACTGAATGGCAAATGGGAGGCACGCTTCAATTACGAGTTGAGAAAAAACATGGACATCAAAACGCAATTACATTTAGAATTGTTGCACAATGACTGGGCTTATAAAAGCACGTTTCACTCCAGCAGCAACTAGCTGAGGAGCTCCAGCAGCAGCTCTACCGCTGTCCGACTAGTGATATTCCCCTCAAAATTAGCTCTATATACCGTGACGTGTGATAAATAAAATACATGCGACTAACGAAAATACACACGCCCCAATTATTCCACTAAATGTAGCTAATTAACCTATAAGCCAATAAGCATGATAGTCAACTGTATTTACATCAACTGATATTTCCATCAATTAATAAAAATAATACTTTTTCAATGGGATTGTTTTTTCTCCCGGTCAATTTGGCTGGCAACGATTCTATTTATCAGCTACAACAAAAAATATATTGCCCAAAAACAGGCAATTACCAGCTAACAAAAACCCTGCAATGAAGGTTAATTGGACAGGTTGAGGAGCAGGTGAGATGAGGGTAGAGGTTAAAGGTTAGAAGTGACCTACGTGGGGTCGTTGGCCAGGTTGAGGAACAGACAGACATTGTCCATGGAACCATTCTCCTCAAAGTCTGACTTGAAGAACCGAGCTGTCTCCATGTTGACCTGGGGTCAAGGYTTAGAGGTCAAAGYTTAAAGCTGGAATCCTTCATTGAAATAATAACAAAGCGGTCACCCTGTAGTGGGGTATTATTTGATATGTGTATATTATATATACACTACATCAACAAAAGTATGTGTACACCAGCTCGTCGAACATCTCATTCCAAAATCATGGGCATTAATATGGAGTTGGTCCCCCCTTTGCTGTTTAACAGCCTCCACTCTTCTGGGAAGGCTTTCAACTAGATGTTGGAACATTGCTGCAGTCAGGGCTCTGTGCAGGTCAGTCAAGTTCTTCCACACCGATCTCCACAATACATTTCTGCATGGATCTCGGTTTGTGCACGGGGGCATTGTCCTGCTGAAACAGGAAAGGGCCTTCCCCAAACTGTTCCCACAAAGATGGAAGCACAGAATTGTCTAAAATGTCATTGTATGCTGTAGCGTTAAGATTTCCCTTCACTGGAACTAAGGGGCCTAGCCCGAACCATGAAAACCATTATTCCTCCTACACCAAACTTTACAGTTGTACTATGCATTGGGGCAGGTAGCGTTCTCCTGGCATCCGCCAAACCCAGAAAAGTCAGTCCGACTGCCAGATGGTGAATCGTGATTCATCACTCCAGAGAACGCATTTCCACTGATCCAGAGTCCTATGGCGGTGAACCTTACACCACTCCAGCCGACGCTTGGCATTGCGCATGGTGATCTTAGGCTTGTGTGCGGCTGCTCAGCCATGAATATCCATTTCATGAAGCTCCCGATGAACAGTTATTGTACTGACGTTGCTTCAGAGGCAGTTTGGAACTCAGTAGTGAGTGTGGCAACCGAGGACAGACGATTTTTACTCACTACGTGTTTCAGCACTCGGCGTCCCCGTTCTGTMAGCTTCTGTGGCCTACCACTTCGCGGCTGAGACATTTTTGCTCCTAGACYTTTCCACTTCACAATAACAGCACTTACAGTTCACCGGGAAAGCTCTAGCAGGGCATAAATTTGACGAACTAACTTGTTGGAAAGGTGGCATCCTATGACACGTTGAAAGTCACTGAGCTCTTCAGTAAGGCCATTCTACTGCCAATGTTTGTCTATGGAGATTGCATGGCTGTGTGGTCGATTTTATACGCCTGTTAGCAACGGGTGTGGCTGAAATAGCCGAATCCACTAATTTGAAGGGGTGTCCACATACMTCTGTATATATAGTGTACCTCACATGCGACTCATAATAAGACTATGCAATTAGCCTACTCAAATTGTTATCTTTATCTGACTCCCTTTAACATTATAATAAACATTATGAGAAGTGAATATCAAAGCAAGCATCATTTCATTACTTTGCAAAACAAATGGATTCACATACAAGGCATACAACTTAAGTTACAAGGCAATACTGACATTAACAAAGCATAATTKTGAGCATATAGATCCTCAGTTAACTTACAAGACAAAGCATGAACAAAGAGATGCCTACTAGGCCAGAGTCCTAGAAAAATCTCAATTGATCATATAACCTTCAAATGGACAGGATACAGGATGAGAGAGAGAACAACAGACCTTCATTTCATTTATAACATCTGAATGTGTAAAACCAACCACCATTGTCCAATCAAACAATACCAAGTTTACAGTAACCTGATCACTCAGGCCCAATCTCCACAGGGTGTCATAGCATCTAACTTTCATTTAGATTTTTAATTAAGGTCAACCACATTACAATGATTTTGATATAAAGATGATATATAGAGTCCCAGTCAACAGTTTGGAAATTGTTTGGAAACTCATTCAAGGGTTTTTCTTTATTTTACTATMTTCTACATTGACTTGCAAAATGTTCTACARTGTAGAATAATAGTGAAGACATCAAAACTATGAAATAACACATAWGGAATCATGTAGTAACAAAAAAAGTGTRAAACAAATCAAAACATATTTTATATTTGAGATTCTTCAAAGWAGCCACCCTTTGCCTTTATGARAGCTTTGCACACGCTTGGCATTCTCTCAACCAGCTTCATGAGGTAGTCACCTGGAATGCATTTCAATTAACAGGTCTGCATTGTTCAAAGTTCATTTGTGGAATTTCTTTCCTTCTTAATCTGTTTGAGCCAATCAGTTGTGCTGTGACAAGGTAGGGGTGGTATACAGAAGACAGCCTTATTTGGTCAAATATGTAACACTTTTTGTGATTACTACATGATTCCATGTGTGTTATTTCATAGTTTTGATGTCTTCACTATTAATAGCAAAAATAAAGAAAAACCCTTGAATGAGAAGGTGGTACTGTATATTAATAAAAACATTTTTGGGGCAGGGTTGGAAATTCTCCCGGGGTCACAACCCCTACATTGGGAACCGTTGCTTTAAAGGGTCAATCTGCAGTTGTTACATTTWAAAAAATTAACTTAGAAATGTATAATATGTATCCATTGTTTCTGGAAGAATATAACTTATAAATGCCCCATGAGCTAAGTTCAACTGTCACATCCTGTCAGAACAACAAATATAACCTTGTTTGACTCCAATGTTTGTAGACATTGTAAATKWAAAAAAACACTGAATAGCCTCAAAACATGCTTTAAACTATACATGTGATATCATGGATGGTCAGTCCTTGCGTCCATTGCTCTGTCTATGAATTTGAGAGTGGATACATTTCTCCAGGCCTATCCATCAGCTTTTGGCCCTTTACGGATTGGCCCTTTAAGGGGCCACGTGCGTGTAACCATGTTCGTGTGCGTGTATGTGTCTCACCCCCATTGCGGCGAAGACGATAGCGAAGTTGTCATCACTGTAGTCCATCACATCTTTAGACTTCCTCACCAGGCCTGCCTGACGACAGATCTGAGCCGCTATCTACAGAGAGAAAGAGAGAGAGAGAGAGAGAGAAGAGAGAGAGAGAGAGGGGGGGGGGGGAAAGACAGAGAGGAGAAGAGATGGGCGAAGAAAGAAACACACTGCAGGATATGAAAAAACAACTGTTTCCTTCCTTGGAGGAGAGCCTCAAAGCTCATTCCCATTTAATCAAACTGAACTAATTAAAAGAAAATGATACAAATTAATGAATCAATTTAATTAGTGGGTTTAATCAGCACTAGACCCTATGGTGCTACTTCAATACCTTCACACAAATTGCCAGCCATTCACACAGCTCTTAATGCTGAGGATGGGGGTTAACGGGTAGTTGGTGTGTGTGTGTGTGTGTGTGTGTGTGTGTGTGTGTGTGTGTGTGTGTGTGTGTGGTGTGTGTGTGTGTGTGTGTGTGTGTGTGTGTGTGTGTGTGTGTGTGTGTTGTGTGTGTGTGTGTGTGTGTGTGTGTGTGTGTGTGTGTGTGTGCATGCGTACCTCGTTGTGTGGCAGTCCTGCAGCAGAGAAGATGGGTATTTTCTGCCCCCTAGCGATGCTGTTCATGCCGTCTATAGCAGAGATCCCTGTCTGGATCATCTCCTCCGGGTAGATACGACACTGAGGGTTGATAGGCTGGCCTGGACACACGCGCACGTCCACACACACACACATTATCATCTCCTCAAAAAAGAAACAATACTCTCTATTGTTATATTCATCTCTCAATCTATAACTCTAGACGTGTACCCATGATGTCCAGGTAGTCTTCTGCCATCACTGTGGGGCCTTTGTCGATGGGCTTGCCTGAGCCATTAAACACGCGCCCTGCAAACAGAAATGCACACACACACGCACAGGCATGCACACAAACACACACAGATTCAGATTGACTGTTCTTAACGTGTGTTACTGTACGTGTGTATACAACAACAACAACAAAACATTTACAGTGAGGGAGAGGTCGAAATTACACAATTGTTACCAAGAGGAAAATGGGGGAGTCATGCTTTTTTTCAATTTCAGTCAGGGGGAGTGCTTAGTATTTTTTTCTTTCGTTCAGGGGAGGGTTATGTCATTTGTAATCGATTAAATGTCGTTTTGCTCAGTGTTTGAGAATTAGTTGCTTATTATAACTCGATGTGTGCCCGATGCTGCCCCTCATAGGTGATTCTCTGCTGGGCATGCAATATCAAGTGTGCCTAGTGTGGTCTCAATCAAATGATCCATAGCCTATACCGTAGGCTACGGCTATACGAAGAGCATGCTGAGAGAAGCACTGGGATGGTGTATATAACACTAGGCTACACTGCATTACACACCGCAATGGATAGGCTATCCCAATCATAAGCCCTGGCCTGCCCTGTTCTTGCTGAAGCAAACCCCTTTTGTGCTGCCAAACCAATGGCTGTGCTGTGCACCGGTGGCAAWMCAGGGCGCGAYTCAAAGGCTTCTTCCAGGAAATAATGTTGTATTTGTCCAAAATGTTCCGTTTGAAAGKGAAGATGAGGAGGAGGACCGGAGGTAAGTTTGCTACTGCTACAATTGATTTGAATAAAAAACAATATGTTTCATTGCCCATAATGAAGCTATTTATTAGCGTTATTGATCTCACAATGAGCCATAWTCGAGTAATTTACATAACTTATTGTACATTACTATGAAGCGGCAGCCGTGGAGATGGACAAGCAATGGATGCTGAAAGTCGGCTAATTCCAGAAGGCCTAATTCATTCATTTTAATTAGATTTTAGACTACTAACAACAAGAGGGGCATTGTGTTGGAGCCTATCTCTTCCTATTCAATAAAGAAGAAGTAGGCCTACCTGTTTGACAGATTAAAGTATAGTCTACTATCCATAGATTTTGTCAGCCAATTCCTACTGTTTGATAAGTGAAAATATTCTCGCTCTCATCCATAATAATGTCATCATGTAGACTAGACAACCCGCACAGCTACCTGCACTGTATCTGCGAGCTGTTGGCTAGAGGGCAGGTGCCKGACCAGAGTAGGCACGTTTGCTATTTAGTGCAACAGTTTTTGTGACAAAACTATCAGTAGAGTTGAAAATGCGATGGAAACACATTGAACTTRAGATTCTTTACGAAAAAGTCGATTTTGTGTGCACTACTGTTCCTTTGGAAAGTATTCAGACCCCTTGACTTTTTCCACATTTTGTTACGTTATAGCCTTGTTCTAAAATMTAGTAAATAAATAAAAATTCTCWGCACTCTACACACAAAAACCATAATGACAAYGCGAAAACAGCTTTAGACATTTTTGKAAATGTATAAATGTTTTTTAACAGAAATACCTTATTTACGTAAGTATTCAGACCCTTTCTATGAGACTCGAAATTGAGCTCAGGTGCATCCTGTTTCCATTGATCATCCTTGAGATGTTTCTACAACTTGATTGGAGTCCACCTGTGCTAAATTCAAATGATTGGACATGATTTGGAAAGGCACACACCTGTAATAGGTCCCACAGAGCGAAAACCAAGCCATGAGGTCGAAGGAATTGTCCTTAGAGCTCCGAGAKAGGATTGTGTCGAGGCACATATCTGGGGAAGGGTATCCAAAAAAWTTCTGCAGCATTGAAGGTCCCCAAGAACACAGTGGCCYCCATCATTCTTAAATGGAAGAAGCATCTAACCACCAACTCTTCCTGAAGCTGGCTGCCCGGCCAAACTGAGCAATTGGGGGAGAAGGGCCGTGGTCAGGGAGGTGACCAAGAACCCGATGGTCACTCTGACAGAGCAAGAGAGTTCCTCTGTGGAGATGGGAGAACCTTCCAGAAGGACAACCATCTCTGCAGCACACCACCAATCAGGCCTTTATGGTAGAGTGGCCAGACGGAAGCCACTCCTCAGTAAAAGGAACATAAAAGCCCGCTTGAAGTTTGCCAAAAGGCACCTACAGGAATCTCAGACCATGAGAAACAATATTCTCTGCTCTAATGAAACCAAGATTGAACTATTTGGCCTGAATGCCAAGCGTCACGTCTGYAAGAAACCTGGCACCATCCCTAAGGTGAAGCATGGTGGTGGCAGAATCATCATGTGGGGATGTTTTCAGTGGCATGGGACTGGGAGACTATTCAGGATCAAGGCAAAGATGAACAGAGCAAAGTACAGAGAGATCCTTGATGAAAACCTGCTCCAGAGCTCTCAGGACCTCAGACTGGGGCAAAGGCTCACCTTCCAACAGGGCAACATCCCTAAGCACACTGCCTAGACAGCGCAGGAGTGGCTTRGGGACAAGTCTCTGAAAATAGCTGTGCAGCAACGCTCCCCATACAACCTGACAGAGCTTGAGAGGATCTGCAGTGAAGAATGATAGAAACTCCCCAAATACAGGTGTGTCYAGCTTGTAGCGTCAAACCCAAGAAGACTTGAGGCTGTAATCACTGCCAAAGGTGCTTCAATAAAGTACTGAGTAAATGGTCTGAATACTTATGTAAATGTAATATTTCAGTTTTATAATGTTTTTATAAATTTGCAAAAATACATTAAAAAACTGTTTTGCTTAGTCATTATGGGGTATTGTGTATAGATTGATGAGGGGGGGGAACTATTTAATCACTTTTAGAATKAGGCTGTAACCTAACAAAATTTTGAAAAAGTCAGGGAGTCTGAATACWTTCCGAAGGCACTATACGTCATCAAGCATTGATATTTATCCACAACAAGTCCATTGGTGGAAACATACCACTGGTGGGGAAATGCTAATATTTWAAATTAACAAAAATATAAACGCAACATGCAACATTTTCAAAGATTTTACAGATATTTTTTTATTTTCATTTTACCCCCTTTCCCCCCTCAATTTCGATCTTGTCTCATCGCTGCAACTCCCCAACGGGCTCAGGAGGTGAAGGTTGAGTCATGCGTCCTCCGAAACATTACCCGCCTAACCGCGCTTCTTAACACCCGCCCGCTTAACCCGGAAGCCAACCGCACCAATGTGTCAGAGAAAACARTGRTCAACTGACGACCGAGGTCAGCCTGCAGGRGCCAGGCACGCRACAAGGAYTCGCTAGAGCGAGATGAGCCAAGTAATGCCCCCCCCAGTCAAACCATCCCCTTACCCGGGCGACGCTGGGCCAATTGTGCACCGCCCTATGGTAGGTCCGAGTTACAGTTCATATGAGGAAATCCGTCAATTGAAATAAATTCATTAGGCCCTAATCTATGGATTTCACATGACCGGGAATKCAGATATGCATCTGTTGGRCACAGATACCTTWAAAAAAGGRWGGGGRGTGGATCAGAKAACCAGTCAGTATCTGGTGGACACCATTTGACTCATGCAGCGCAACACATCTCCTTCACATAGAGTTGATCAGGCTGTTGACTGTGGCCTGTGGAATGTTGTCCCTCTCCTC
Source organism: Salvelinus sp. IW2-2015 (assembly GCF_002910315.2). NCBI lineage: Eukaryota > Metazoa > Chordata > Actinopteri > Salmoniformes > Salmonidae > Salvelinus > Salvelinus sp. IW2-2015. The sequence continues at coordinate 10,478,262 of NC_036844.1, read as the reverse complement.
TTAAAATAGCTGTGCGAAGTTGCTGGATATTGGTGAGAACTGGAACACACTGTCGTACACGTCGATCCAAAGCATCCCAAACATGCTCAATGGGTGACATGTCTGGTGAGCTTGCAGCCCAAGGAAGAACTGGGACATTTTCAGCTTCCAGGAATTGTGTACAGGTCCTTGTGACYTGGGGCCGTGCATTATCATGCTGAAACATGAGGTGATGACGGTAGATGAATGGCACAACAATGGACCTCAGGATCTCATCACGGTYTCTCTTTGCATTCAAATTGCCATCGATAAAATGCAGTTGTCTTTRGTTGTCTGTAGCTTATGCCTGCCCATACCATAACCCCAGCAACACCACAACGGGGCACTCTGTACACAATGTTGACATCAGAAAACCGCTCGCCCACACAACGCCARACACGCTGCCATCTGCACGGTACAGTTGAAACCAGGATTAATCTGTGAAGAGCACACTTCTCCAGCGAGCCAATGGCCATAGAATGTGAGCCTTTGCCCACTGAAGTCGGTTATGACGCCTAACTGCAGTCACGTCAAGACCCTGGTGAGGATGACGAGCATGCAGATGAGCTTCCCTGAGACGGTTTCTGACAGTTTGTGCAGAAATCCTTCGGATGTGGAAACCCACAGTTTCATCAGCTGTCCGGGTGACTGGTCTCAGACGACCCGCAGGTGAAGAAGCCGGATGTGGAGGTTCTAGGCTTGCGTGGTTTACACGTGATCTGCGGTTGTAAGGCCAGTTGAACGTACTGCCAAATTCTCTCAAACGACGTGTATGGTATAGAAATTAACATGACATTCTCTGGCAACAGCTCTGGTGGACATTCTTGCAGTCAGCATGTCAATTACATGATCCCTCAAAACTTGAGACATCTGTGGCATTGTGTTGTGTGACAAAACTGCACATTTTAGAGTGGCCTTTTATTGCCCCCAGCACAAGGTGCACCTGTGTAATGATCATTCTGTTAATCAGCATCTTGATATGCCACACCTGTCAGGTGGATGGATGGATTATAATGGCAAAGGAGAAATGCTCACTAACAGGGATGTAAACAAATGTGTGCACCAAATTTGAGAGAAAAAAGCTTTTTGTTCATATGGAACATTTCTGGGATCTTCTATTTCAGCTCGTGAAACATGGGACCAACACTTTACATGGAAACCTAGCTAGTGTCAGTAAATGTTGAAACTTGGATGGCTTGGTGTGCTAAGTTAAAATCAGGGCTAGAATTGATGGGGTATGTGAGGGTATTGGGGCCTTTGTTAAAGAAAAAGGCTAAAAGCATAGGCTTACCTCTTAAGATTTTTTKATTTTTTAATGGACCTGATTATATAAAGCGATCTATAYCTAAGCTTTAGTACGCAATGCCATTTTAAAAAATCAATTGTGAAGCATTTGTTACACACAACAGGCTGGCAGGAGCGCTCAGCATTTCAACAACACATCAACAACATGCCCATGAATTTGACATTTAGGCTGTATAAAATGTTAACMAATTACTTAGAATTAGATAGTAATTAAACAAAATAGTCTTATTATGCTATACAATCTTTCTGCAGTGCCTTTTGAATTCACTTGAAGAAATATGAGTTTGGCCAGTCTTTGGTTTGAGGATCATGCAGTGACCTACGCATGTTCAGCAGATGCTCTTATATTTCATMGCCCTAATCACAGTGAKCACAAATCTATTTTGTAACAACAATATCATGGAATTAAATATAATAAATTAGAAAATGATAGTTTTCCAAATMAAAAACATGTTACAAGCGCATACCTGATGATATGCGGCTGCTGTTTTAATAAACAAATGGCRTTTTCTCGAATTCTTTGATGACGATCAGATACTTCAGTTGTCATTGGTTCTGTTGCGCTCAATTTTTACAGTTGATAGACAACTGTACCACTGTTCCAAACTTASACTACCCTCTTTTTTTAACAATAGCCTATATAAAAAAATCTAAACGTCTCTGTTGCTGCAGCAGGCGCTTATTCGCTGTCGGGCTCTGTTGTGGTATTAAAAACCGATTCTGCTTGTCTCCAGTCATGTAAAATGACAGAACTGTATCAAATGCGTTTTTAAATGGATATTTTTTCTCGGACCGCTAATAAGATGATAGGTTCATTCAGTGCTTTTAGAATAATGGAGATCTTTTCACCCCTTCCCTTGTCCGCGGTGGTCTGCCTTCTGGCTACGTTGTAKTGCTTACAAAATGAAGGACAGTTTCTAAAACTGCATATRAAAGGGTCTGGTCTGTCCTAGGAGTGAGGGTAAATGACAGGCATGTTCTCTGCTATCCACTGTGTTTTTATTTATAATMTGGGTATAGGGGAATATCTGACCTCACTTCAGAGGTCAGATTTTCTCCAGGTATCCCTCATTATAAATAACGTACAGTTCCTAAGTGCCATACCCAGCATATCTTCAGAGACAGGGGTGCGTAGGATGTCCCCTGTAAACTCACAGCTGGTCTTCTTAGCATCAATACCTGATGTCCCCTCAAACACCTACACACATTCGCACACCCACAAACACGTGCGCATACGCAAAAGGACAGTTAACACAGGGCTCTGAGTTGTAGGATTTTGAGACATGATGGGCAAGTCACACACAAATACATACACACTGACCTGCACCACGGCTTTAGACCCTGTAACCTCCAACACCTGGCCACTCCTCTTGGTTCCATCTGGCAGGGTCAGGTGGACGATCTCTGCATACCTGGGGAACTGTCCCACAAACACACACACACACACACACACAGACACACACACACACACACACACAGGGTCATGAGGATGATTTCATCACACCTGGGAAACTGAATAACATGCCCGCTGGTCAGAGACTGGCTGTGTTTTAATACAATATGTTGATTTGAAGATGTACTGATCTGTGATCTCTCACCTTCACCTGGTCCAGAATCACGAGAGGCCCGTTCACTCCAGACACTGTCTTATAGGCTACAAACAGAGAACAGAGTTACTCACACACTGCTCACACCCGTTGTAGTAAGAAGCTGCAAGTCATGCAACTGCTGCAAAACATTTTGAGGGGGTGATGGTGAAATTCGATTTATTTGAATTCATTAGGATATGAGAAACGTATATTTCCCAGCAACATATGATACAAATTGGTTTCAATAGCAATCGATGGCCCTGAATACTACTACTAGTCATCATCACTTGCCGCAGAATGCGCAACGTTATCTCCTATCGGGCTGTCTGGCTAGCCCCTCCGTTCCTGCGTTATTCTGCGGTTTACCGGGCACGATAGCTAATAACTCACTCAGGCGCGGCTGGGAGATGTAGTCGCGTTTAACGGCCAGGACTTGCTCCCGGGAGGCAGCCGTCTTGTTGCCGGTAACGGCTGATGAGAGCTCGTTAACAGCTCCGCTGACCATTCCCTTCAGCACCTTCAACGCCATGTTTACCTCTGGATTGGAGTTGGAGCAGACAAGTCGTGACAGCAAAACTGCGCATGCGAGGTAGCTACGCGGAGGAGCTGACCAAGGTGCTGATTATTCCAAAATGTGTTTTATTATAAGGGGTGTAAACTGACATTTTGGGCTAAAACAAGTATTATAAATTGGGTGGTTCGAACCCTGAATGCTMATTGMCTGACAGCCGTGGTAAATCATACCTGTATACTACTGGTATGACTAAACAATGTACAGTATTTTAAAATGTTCACACATTTATAGGGAKATTTTATCAAATCAAATGTTATTTGTGACATGCTTTGTGAACAACAGGTGTAGACTAACAGTGAAATGCTTACTTACGAGAAATAATTGAAACATAATAATACAAATAAAAGGGATAACTACACAATGAGTAATAATAACTTGGCTATATATTATATTAACTCAATACATTAAGTAATGACTTAAGAATGATGACCTTCTACACTAAAAGATAACGAACCTACAGCACTAGACTAAACTTCACGTGTCATCCTTGTGGTATTGAGAGATAAACATGGTAATGACTTCCCTGACTGCACATAAAGGGAGATAGTTCCGACATGARAGAGTGCTTGCTTTGTTATCAAACTAATCTTGTGTCCTTTCTGTCATCCTGTGAACCCTGTTAATTGCTGCTAGCAGCTATATTTCAGTGTTGTGTTTCTGTGATCCTCAGAGGCTGAGAAATTGGCAATTGCGCAGGAGGTTGGTGGCACCTTAATTGGGGAGAAGGGCTTGTGGTAATGACTGGAGCGGAATTAATGGAATGGTATCAAATACATCAAACACATGGTTTGATGCCATTCCATTTGCTGCGTTCCAGCCATTATTATGAGATGTCCTCCCCTCAGCAGCCTCCACTGAATCTGACATACGTTAGCAAAGTGTAGTTGGTGTTTAATTTCAATGTGTATTAAAAACACAGTTTGAGARCAGTGGTTAGAAGGGGGAATCGAGTTTTCCAGAAAKAAGTTGTCAGAGATTGCAACAGTAAACAAGGTGATCGGGGCTTAACGAAGAGCCAATTGCATCTGAAWGCTGAGACTCTCAACTTGGTATAGAGACATTCGTTTATTTTTTATTTTTCATTTAGGTCTGGTGGCACTTTCAGGGTTAAGGATCGGACCCTTTTTTACAATTTRCGCCTAAAATGACATACCCAAATCTAACTGCCTGTAGRTCAGGACCTGAAGCACGGATATGCATATTTTTGATACAATTTGAAAGGAAACACTTTGAAGTTTGTGTTAATGTGAAATGAATGTAGGAGAATATAACACATTAGATCTGGTAAAAGGTAATACAAACAAAAAAACATCAGTTTTRGGGTACCATCTTTGAAATGCAAGAGAAAGGCCAGAATGTATTATTCCAGCCAAGGCACAATTTAGGTTTTGGCCAATAGATGGCAGCAGTGTAGGTGCAAAGTTTTAGACTGATACAATGAACCATTGCATTTCTGTTCAAATGTTGTATCAAGACTTCCCAAATGTGCCTAATTGGTTTATTAATAACTTTTCAAGTTCATAACTGRGCACTCTTCTCAAACAATAGCATGGTATTATTTCATTGTAATAACTACAGTAAATTGGACAGTGCAGTTAGATTCACAAAAATGTAAGCTTTCAGCCAATATCAGATATGTCTATGTCCTGGGAAATGTTCTTGTTACTTACAACCTCATGCTAATGGCATTAGCCCATGTTAGCTCAACCYCCCCGAGGGGGACCCACCAATCCTGTAAAGGTTATTAATATGTAATCAGATTATGAAATCAAATCAAAATCAAATTTTATTTGTCACATGCGCCGAATACAACAGGAGTAGACCTTGCAAGACCTTACAAGCCCTTAACCAACAATGCTTTTAAGAAGATAAAAAATAAATAAATAAGTGTTTAGTAAAAGATTTATAAGAAATAGAAAAAAGTACCAAATAATTCAACAGCAGCAGAAAAATAACAAGCAAGGCTATATACAGGGGGTATCGGTACAGAGTCAATGTGCAAGGCACCGGTCAGTTGAGGTAATATTTACATGTAGGTAGAATTAAAGTGACTACGCAAATATTATAAACAGAGAATAGCAGCAGTGTAAAAGAGGGGTTTGGGTAGCCCTTTGATTAGCTCTTCAGGAGTCTTATGGCTTGGGGGTAGAAGCTGTTAAGAAGCCTTTTGGACCTCGACTTTGCGCTCCGGTGCCACTTGCCGTGCAGAGAGAACAGTCTATGACTAGGGTGGCTGGAGTTCTTGACAAATTTTAGGGCCTTCCTCTGACACAACCTGATATAGAGGTCTTGGATGGCAGGAAGCTTGGCCCCAGTGATGTACTGGGCCATACACACTACCCTCTGTAGTGCCTTGCGGTCGGAGGTCGAGCAGTTTTCCTACCAGGCAGTGATGKAACCAGTCAGGATGCTCTAGATGGTGCAGCTGTAGKACRTTWWGAYYATCTGAGGACCCATGCCAAATCTTTTCAGACTCCTGAGGGGGTATAGGTTTTGTCGTGCCCTCTTCACGACTGTCTTAGTGTGATTGGACCATGATAGTTTGTTGGTGATGTGGCAATCCGTATGGCCCTGCGGTCTTGAGATTGTTAACCTGTTTAAAGGTCTTACATCGGCTATGGAGAGCTTGATCATACAGTCATCTGGAACAGCTGGTGCTGTCATGCATGTTTCAGTGTTACTTGCCTCGAAGCGAGCATAGAATTAATTTAGCTCGTCGTGGCTGTGCTTCCCTTTGTAGTCTGTAAATTTGCAAGCCCTGCCACATCCGACGAGTGTCGGAGCCCGTGTAGTACGATTCAATCTTAGTCCTGTATTGACACTTTGCCTGCTTGATGGTTCGTCGGAGGGCATAGCAGGATTTCTTATAATCTCCCYGGTTAGAGTTCCACTCCTTGAAAGCAGCAGCTCTATCCTCAAATCAAATCAAAAATATATATATAGCCCTTCTTACATCAGCTGATATCTCAAAGTGCTGTACAGAAACCCAGCCTAAAACCCCAAACAGCAAGCAATGCAGGTGTAGAAGCACGGTGGCTAGGAAAAACTCCCTAGAAAGGCCAAAACCTAGGAAGAAACCTAGAGGAACCAGGCTATGAGGGGTGGCCAGTCCTCTTCTGGCTGTGCCGGGTGGAGATTATAACAGAACATGGCCAAGATGTTCAAATTGTCATAAATGACCAGCATGGTCAAATAATAATATCACAGTAGTTGTCGAGGGTGCAGCAAGTCAGCACCTCAGGAGTAAATGTCAGTTGGCTTTTCATAGCCGATCATTAAGAGTATCTCTATCGGAGCTTATCGTGAGATACTCTACCTCAGGCGAGCAAAACCTCAAGACTTCCTTAGAATTTGTGCACCAGCTGTTGTTTACAAATATACATAGGCCGCCTCCCCTTGTCTTACCAGAGGCCGCTGTTCTATCCTGCCGAAAAAGCTTAAAACCCGCCAGCTGTATGTTAATCATGTCGTCGTTCAGCCACGACTCGGCGAAACATAAGCTTTTACAGTTTTTAATGTCCCMTTGGTGGAATACACATGCTCGTAGTTTGTCTATTTTATTATTGATTGATTGTACGTTGGCTAATAAGACCGATGGTAAATTACCCTCTCGGCGATGGATCCTTACAAGGCACCCGGACCGTCTTTTACAATACCCCCGTATTTTCCTCCATGCAAATGACGGGTATTGTTTCATTCTCGTAGTTTGAACAGACCATGTAGTTAGTTAAGACATAGTGACCATTCAACCATGAGACAGACCATGTTTTTTCAGCTCCCAATATTCTTTATTACCTTTGATCACAAACACTCAGACCAAAAAGCACATAAATGACATGGTCACGTATGTATATGATTTGCCTGTCATACATGATACATACATGGAACAGAGAGTGCATTGGCAACTCATGTCTAATGGAAACCAGTCAGTCAGCCAACAGTCAGTAAATCAATCGTCAAGTCATCTCATTCCCAGGCACTTCCACCCAAATTGCGCGAAGAGCCTGGAGAACKAACGTGTTAGACGTGGCCTCCGTTAGCCAATACAGAAAGACCTGGAGAAACTCCAGGTGCATAGGCATGAACTTACTCAGCTTAAATCTACCAACCAATCATCTCCCATAACACCTCCCCCATACGTTAACACACCACAAGCAGAGTCTCGCCTTTCACAAGTGTTATGCTCTCAAATAAAATGCCACTTTACCCAGTAAGGCCAACATTGAATCYTTGATGTACCAGCCTTACATACACAATAGCCTGGGGACAAGGTTAGTCAGTCAGTAAACAGTCAGTCAGGCACTTTATGTAAGTGAACTAAGGCCTTTCTCTCCGTCTCAACCGAACACATCTCTCAATTAAAACCTAAAATCTGTTTCTAAAAGCAAATCAAACTATTCAGCCCCCATGGAACTGCAGCAGTCAAACACCTGGAAGCTTCACTTTTCATTTTTAAAAAGCAAACTGCACTCCCCCCTCTCCTCTATTTAGTCCAGTCTTTGCTGCGTTTGTGTCGTGGGTGGACTTTCCACTGTGGGCCACTTATCTCTTCAGAGGGGAGGGAGGAGGCAGACCACTCTGGCTCATTAGTCCACCCTTTGGGGGAGTAAAGGGGGAGAACAGGGCAAGGGGGAGGGCAGTGAACTCTCCTCTCGCCCTCGTGGTGGGATGACCTCCAGTCCCCCCCTCCCCTCCTGTCTTCCTCTGGTGGGTAGGGCCTCCTCCAGTTGTTCTGTGGCGGGGGGGGTCTCCATTGGTAGTTGTTGAAGTGAGGAGGATGGGAGAGAAGGCTAGGGTGGGGAGGCCACATGCCATAAGGAGGCAGAGGAGGAGGGAAGCCGTGAGTCTGGTGGTTCATACCCCTCTGGTGGAGAGGCCTGTAGAGAGAGCAAGAGCAGAACCGGCACACCAAAATTAAACATATGGAGTGAATTCGGAAAGTATTCAGACCCCTTGACCTTTTCCATATTTTGTTACGTTACAGCATTATTAAAAATATATATTAAAATGCCCCCCCAATCCATCTACACACAAACCAAAAAGTGTTTAATTTTTTAAAAGCTCATTTACTAAAAACTTAAATATCACATTTACATAAATATTCAGACAATTTACTCAGTACTTTGTTGAAGCACCATTGGCAACAATTGAAGCCTAGAGTCTTCTGTGGTATGAAGCTACAAGCTTGGCACACCTGTATTTGGAGAGTTTCTCCCATCCTTCTCCGCAGATCCTCTCAAGCTCTGTCAGGTTGGATGGGGATCGTCGTTGCACAGCCATTTTTAGGTCTCTCTACAGATTTTCGGTCGGGTTTAAGTAACGGGCTCTAGCTGGGCCACACAAGGACATTCAGAGACTTGTCCTGAAGCAAATCCTGCGTTGTCTTGGCTGTGTGCTTAGGGATGTTGTCCTGCTGGAAGGTGAACCGTCGCCCCAGTCTGAGGTCCCCAGCACTTTGGAGCAGGTTTTCGTCAAGCATCTCTCTGTACTTTGCTCCATTCATRTTTGCCTTGATCCTGACGAGACTCCAAGTCCCTGCCGCTGAAAAACATGCCACYGCATGATGCTGCCACCACCACCATGCTTCACCGTAGGTATGGTGCCAGGTTTCCTCCAGATGTGACACTTGGCATCAGGCCAATCTTGGTTTCATCAGACCAGAGAATCTTGTTTCTCATGGTCTGAGTCCTTCAGGTGTCTTTTGGCAAACTCCAAGCAGGCTGTCAGGTGCCTTTTACTGAAGAGTGGCTCCCGTCTGGCCACTACTATGGTGAAGTGCAGCAGAGATGGTTGTCCTTCTGGAAGGTTCTCCCATCTCCACAGAGGAACTCTAGAGCTCTGTCAGAGTGACGATTGGATTCTTGGTCCCCTCCCTGACCAAGGCCCTTCTCCCCCAAAAGCTCAGTTAGGCCAGGCGGCCAGCTCTAGGAAGTCTTAGTCGTTCCAAGCTTCTTCCATTTAAGAATGATGGCCACTGTTTGCCGGGCGCTTCAATACTGCAGACACTTTAATGTACCCTTCCCCAGATCTTTGSCGCGACACAATCCTGTCTCGGAGCTCTACYGACAACTCATTCGTCCTCATGGCTTGGGTTTTGCTCTGACATGCACTGTGAACTGTGGGACCTTAAATAGACAGGTGTGTGCGCTTTTCCAAATCATGTCAAATCAATTGAACGGAGTCCACCTGTGGTAAATTCAAGTTGTAGAAACATCATGGATGGCCAGTGGAAACAGGATGCACCTGAGCTCAATTGCAAGTCTCATTGCAAAGGGTCTGAATACTTACAGTTGAAGTCGGAAGTTTACATACACCTCAGRCAAATACATTTAAACTCAGTTTCACATTTCCTGACATTTAATCCTAGTAAAAATTCCCTGTCTTAGGTCAGTTAGGATCACCACTTTATTTTAAGAATGTGAAATGTCAGAAGAGAGAATTATTTATTACAGCTTTTATTTCTTTCATCACATTCCCAGTGGGTCAGAAGTTTACATACACTCAAATAGTATTTGGTAGCATTGCCTTTAAATTGTTTAACTTGGGTCAAACGTTTCAGGTAGCCTTCCACAAACTTCCACAATAAGTTGGGTGAATTTTGGCCCATTCCTCCTGATAGAGCTGGTGTAACCGAGACAGGTTTGTAGGCCTCCTTGCTCGCACACGCTTTTTCAGTTCTGCCCACACATTTTCTATAGGATTGAATTCAGTGCTTTTGTGATGCCATTCCAATACTTGACTTTGTTGTCCTTAAGCCATTTTGCCACAACTTTGGAAGTATGCTTGGGGTTATTGTCCATTTGGCAGACCCATTGCGACCAAGCTTTAACTTCTGTCTGTTGTTCTTGAGTTGTTTGCTTCAATATATCCACATAATTTTCCCTCGTGATGCCATCTATTTTGTGAAGTGCACCAGTCCCTCCTGCAGCAAAGCACCCCACAACATGATGCTGCCACCCCCGTGCATCACGGTTGGGATGGTGTTCTTCGGCTTGCAAGCCTCCCCCTTTTTCCTCCAACATAACGATGGTCATTATGGCCAAACAGTTCTATTTTTGTTTCATCAGACCAGAGGACATTTCTTCCAAAAAGGACATTGTCCCCATGTGCAGTTACAAACCGTATTCTGGCTTTTATTGGTGGTTTTGGAGCAGTGGCTTCTTCCTTGTCGAGGGGCTTTCAGGTTATGTCAATATAGGACTTATTTTACTGTGGATATAGATACTTTGGTACCCGTTTCCTCCAGCATCTTCACAAGGTCCTTTGCTGTTGTTCTGGGATTGATTTGCACTTTTTCGCACCAGAGTACGTCATCTCTAGGAGACAGAACGCGTCTTCTTCCTGAGCGGTATGACGGCTGCGTGGTCCATGGTGTTAATACTTGCGTACTATTGTTTGTACAGATGAACGTGGTACTTTCAGGCATTTGGAAATTTCTCCCAAGGATGAACCAGAATTGTGGAGGTCTACTATTTATTTTCTGAGGTCTTGGCTGATTCCTTTTGATTTTCCCATGATGCCATGATGAAATACATCCACAGGTACACCTTCCAATTGACTCAATAATTGTCAATTTAGCCTATCAGAAAATTCTAAAGCCATGACATCATTTTCTGAAATTCTGTAAGCCGTTTAAAGACACAGTTAATTTAGTGTATGTAAACTTCTGACCCACTGAAATTGTGATACAGTGAATTATAAGTGAAATAATCTGTCTGTAAACAATTGTTGGAAAAATTACTTGTGTCATGCACAAAGTAGATGTCCTACACGACTTGCCAAAACTATAGTTTGTTAACAAGAAATMTGTGGAGTGGTTGAAAAATGAGTATGTAAATAAGGTATCTGGTTTCTTTTTTTGCAAAAATGTCTAAATACCTGCTCTCGCTTTGAAATTATGGGGTGTTGTGTGTAGATTGATATATTTAATCAATTTTAGAATAAGGCTATAACTTTAAATTTTTGGGGAAAAAGTCAAGGGATCTGAATACTTTACGATAGCACTGTATATAGACATACCTGTATGTCTATAAGGGTTAGKGGTCAGGGTGCTTACACAAATTGGTTGTGGTCATGCCTGTCGTAATGTCTGTCGCGGTGGTGGGCAGGAGAGTCGAGAATGTTATGACGACTGCCAGAGCGGCCTCTGATTGGCTCCTGCTCCGACTCCTCCATCCCATCGTTACTGCAGAGGGAGGAGAAATGGATGAATAAAAGTATGGATGGACAGAGACAACGATAGAGAGACCGACCAACAGACACACAAATTACCTTCTCTTTGGCCCAGTCTGTAGGTCTTTCAGGTAGTTCTCTCTTTCTATGGGGTGACCCCGCGAAGAGTTAAACACTGGAATAACACATGGGGGAAAACATTACACACATGCATGCGTGCACACAATTTTTGAATGAGGTTCAGTACTCACACTCCACAGCCTCTTTAGGATCGATCCCATCTACATCTATCAGATACCTGAAGAGGAGAGAGAAGAGGAGAAGAGAAAGATATAGGTTACAAACTAAGCACATGTAGAATCTACCAGAAACTCCACAAAATCTGCTAAAAGCTCCTTACCTACAGACCAGGTAGCCTGTCCTGTTGAGCCCATGAGTACAGTGTACTCCGATCAGCTTATCTTTGAAAGAGAAAGATAATAAATACGTTTACATTATCTTGTATTTCTGCTGATGTGTTGACGATTAACTAACAAGACACAGACAATCAGTTTCACTAACCACCAGTGAGGGTGTGTGTGTGGTGTGTGACTGACCGTTGTGTGTGTTGTCTCGTAGGAACCCGCGGACGGCACGTTTGAAGCTAAGGATTGTGGGGTCGCTGGGAACTTCATGACCAGCTGTGAAAATCTTCAGGTAGAACACGGAGTCTGGAAGGTCCTACACACACACACACAAACTCACTAGGGACTACACAGTAGTGATTGTGTGTGTTGTGTGTGGTGTGTGTGTGTGTTTGTGTGTGTGTGTGTGTGTGTGTGTGTGTGTGTGTGTACCTCAGGTTTGTAGTAGCGCGTAGTAAAGGTGAGGTCTATAATCAGTCCCAGCTCCTGTCCATCTTTCTCCATAGTCTGCATCAGCTCCCATGGACCAAACGCCTGCGAACGTTCAACATGACGACACAGGGACTGGAACACACACAGTTATTAGCCTAGTAACTACTAACAATCCTAGCTACCAGGGGTGTACCATTAGTCGGACTCCGTTGCAAAACATTTTGTCTGTTGCAAAATGTTTTGCAACAGAAATKATTTTCTCCAAACGGAAAACCTTTTGCAACATAAACAAGATTTTCTATTTGACATATTCAGGTAGGTCCCTCACCGTTTTGTTTGCTCTGTTTGCATCCTAGAGTAAAAGGTTCCTGTTGCAAAACGTTTTGKAACGGAATCTGAATAACGAATACATCCCAGTATACCTATTACAAACCCCAAGGCCACTAACACCAACCCCGTAACCCAGTGCTTAATCTCTTTTGGACAGACTCGCATAATGGTAGGCCGTCATTGTAAAATAAGAATTTGGTCTCAAATGACTTAGTTTATTAAATAAAATTAAAACATAACATTGAGCATCTGACACAATCCCGCTAGATTCTAGTTCTGGGTTCCCTAGACTACCCAGTGCTTGACAACACACCAGGGGGACACACAGCGAAGTCACTGAAATCCACCATGTATTTCACATCAAGTACATCGTGGAGTTGAGTGACTTAAACACACACACACACACACACACACACACACACACAACTCTTGACAGTTACCGGTTTCAGAGGGACTTTAAAAGCGATGAACCGCGTCCCAGATATAATCTTCCCTACGGCCTGGTAGTCTTCCCATCTGTAGGAGAGATTGTAGGACATCAATATGACAGTCTATAATCCCGTCTACATTAGCATTAAATAGTTAACTGTTCAAACAGTGGCTATTTACCTGTCCGGTATCCCGTTTTTCTTGTGAGGTGGCATCTTTTTCTTGGGTTCACTTTTGGGTAACAGACAACCTTACTTATACAATCAACATGATCTGAAATAAAATGTGTATTAGCTACTAGCAGCAAAACCAAAGTATTTCTACGTCAGCTAGTTAGCTATCAAATTATATCGACAACACAGACGTATTGAGAAAAGTATCAAAAATGTCTGGGCTATCGACAGAGGATTAGCTAGCGCTAGCTAACTACGTTAGTTCTCAAGGCACATTTTTGCTGTAACGTCGTCAACATTTTCCTTACTCACCCAGTAAAATATGAATTATTCTCAACAGTTAACATAAATCGTGTTTCCTTTGATCTGAAAACAGAAGTCAATGTATTTAACCGAAAACAATTTAGCACGAATCGCATTCCACCTTTCAGCTGCCGCATTTGGATGACGTAAGGAAAGTCTAGTGTATCTTGCGGCCAGAATGTCTCTGTTCTCCCCTAGTGGTTTGGATGGGTTATCGCAGGAGAGGAACCCCAATTTAAGCCTGAATACAAGCATAGCAGATATTGCTAGACCAATATAGACACAGTCTTTCTAAASTACCATTGGGTTGTCAGTCAGTTGTCTGTAGTGATTGTTTGATAACGGGGAAYGTGCCGAACTCGCTAAGCAGCTAARTTCGAAGCAGTGTGCGGGTGGCGGACGCATTTATCACTTTATCAAAGTACGTCATCAATGACGTCAAAGCTTCCTTTAAATCACGTGCTTTTTCAACCCGTGTGACGCAAAATGCGAGATCCCACTGATTTTGCCGTGGTTCCGGTGATTTCTTCGAGTCCAAGCTGCTTTCAAACACCGACTTCTACTGGACACCGTACTCACAAATATAATTAGGATGTTGTGCCAATAGGTTCACCTGACCGGTAGTTTAGCGGGTAGAGTCGGGAACTATAGAACAGTTAGAGACGTAATGGTATGAGGTTGAAGGCACGCTATTTTSAAAATTGTTTTATGTGAAACCATACTATCTGCAGTGTTGTTCAAATAATGTGTTTTACTTAGTCTAGTATAAGATTCTGTCTTAAGCACCCTAATTAATGCAATAGATTCCGTTTTAGAAAAATAGTCAACTTAAAGGCAGGCATGATGTAGACCTGCTTTTCCAACCTATTGTAATGAAACAGGCAGGGAGCAGGTCTCGAACCCTTGACCTTCGAGCCCGAGGTCCGGCGCGCTATCGACTGTGCCGCAAAAGCATGCTCAAGCGGCAGAGTCGATTTCCGCGCTTATAAACKCAGGGTCGTTACACTATTATTWTTAAAGCTAACGATTTACCGCTTCGCCACGGAATATTGATGAAAATAGTGGATGAAAAAAAACTATTCAATTTCAATTTAAAGGGCCTTTATTGGCATGGGAAACATATGTTTACATTTCCAAAGCAAGTGAAATAGATAATAAACAAAATAAATAAACAATACAAATAATTAACAGTAAACGTTACACTTACACAAGTTCCAAAATAATAAAGTAATTTCAAATGTCATATCTCTATATACAGTGTTGTAATGATGTGCAAATAGTGAAAGTACAAATGGAAAAATAAATAAACATAAATATAGGTGTTTGTTTTTCACTGGTTGACCTTTTCTTGTGGCAACAGGTCATGATTGCACACTGTGGCATTTCACCCAATAGATATGGGAGTWTATCAAAATTGGAGGTCTGTGTAATCTGAGGGTAATATGTGTCTTTAATATGGTCATACATTTGGCAGGAGATTAGGAAGTGCAGCTCAATTTCCACCTCATTTTGTGGGCATTGTACCATATTTATGTAAACCTTATTTAACTAGGCAAGTCAGTTAAGAACAATTCTTATTTAAAATGACGCCTACCAAAAGCCTCCTGCGGGGACGTCGGCTGGGATTAAAAATAACATATTTAAATATAGACAAAACACACATCACGACAAGAGAGACAACACAACACTAAATAAAGAGAGACCTAAGACAACATAGCCTGTCTTCTCTTGAGAGCCATGTCTGCATTCGGTACCTTTCTCAATAGCAAGGCTATGCTCACTGAGTCTGTACATAGTCAAAGCTTTCCTTAAGTTTGGGTCAGTCACAGTGGTCAGGTATTCTGACACTGTGTACTCTGTTTAGCCAAATAGCGTTCTATTTTGCGCGGATTTTTTTTGAAATTCTTTCCAATGCGTCAAGTAATTATCTTTTTGTTTTCTCATGATTGGTTGGGTCTGATGTGTTGCTGTCCTGGACCTCTGTGGGTCTGTTTGTGAACAGACCCCAGGACCACCTTGCTCCAGGTTAATTCTCTGTGTAGGTGATGGCTTTGTTATGGAAGGTTTGGTAATCACTTCTTTAGTGTGGTTGTAGAATTTAACATTCTTTTCTGGATTGATAATTAGCGGGTATTAGCCTAATTCTTCTCTGCATGTATTATTTGGTGTTTTACATTGTACACAGAGATATTTTTTTGCAGAATTCTGCATGCAGAGTCTTGATTTGGTGTTTGTGTCCATTTTGTGAAATCTTGTGTGGTGAACGGACCCCAGTCCTCACAACCATAAAGGCAATGGGTTCTATAACTGATTCAATAATTTTAGACAGATCCTAATTGGTATGTCGAATTTCATGTTCCTTTTGATGCATAGAAGCCCTTCTTGCCTTTTCTCTCACATCGTTCACAGCTTTGTGGAATTACCAGTGCGCTGATGTTTAGGCCAAGGTATGTATAGTGTTTTGTTCTTAGCTAGCACAACAGTGTCTAGATGGAATTTGTATTCGTGGTCTGGCAACTGGACCTTTTTGGAACACCATTATTTTTGTCTTACTGAGATTTACTGTCAGGGCCCAGGTCTGACAGAATCTGTGCAGAAACCTAGGTGCTGCTGTAGGCCCTCCTTGGTTGAGGAGAGAAGACCAATCATCAGCAAACAATAGATATTTGACTTCAGATTCTAGTAGTGGAGGCCGGTGCTGCAGACCATTCTAGTGCCCTCCCAATTCGTTGAAATATATATATGAAGAGGGGAGCTTAAGCTGCATCCCTGTCTCACCCCCGCCCTTTGAAAGAAATGTGTGTGTTTTTTACCCATTTTAATCGCACACTTGTTGTTTGTGTACTTGGATTTTATCATGTCTATAATATTTCCCCACACCACTTTCCATCAATTTGTATAGCAGTCCCTTATGCCAAATTGAGTCAAAAGCATTTTTGAAATCAAGAAAACATGAAAAACTTTGCCTTTGTTTTTGTTGTATGTTTGTCAATAGAGTGCAGGTAGCCTAGTGGTTAGAGCATTGGGCCAGTAACCGTAAAGTTCATAATCGAATTCCAGAGCTGACAAGGTAAAAATCTGTCATTCTGCCCCTGAACAAGGCAGTTAACCACTGTTTCTGGCCGTCATTGTAAATAATAATTTGTTCTTAACTGACTTCCTAGTTAAATAAAGGTAAAAAAAGTGTGTGCAGAGTGAATATGTGTCTGTTGTACGGTAATTTGGTAAAAAGCCAATTTAACATTTGCACAGTTCATTGTTTTCGCTGATAATATCTGATAATCACACACTGCTATTTATTGCTGACCAGCAGATGTCACTAACGTGCATTGTGAACAAATAATGAACCTCCCAGTAATGATCCGTTTTTTCGGGCAAGCGCCGAAGCCTTCAGAGAGCCTTGGGATCCATCACTGTTAGTATGTGTCAGTGAGTGTCTGCTCCAGGCAGTGTGTCTGTCAGTCAGTCATCCGGGCTGTGTTAAGTTCACTTACATGGCGATTATTATGAGCGTTCATAACAGCTCCTAAATTCGTTAAACCAAATACGACTGGAGAATCCACTTGAACCGCACCGCAACTGTATTAGTAGTGGGAAACTTGTTATCATCTCTGAGCTCCGACCTCTATTACATGCTGAACTCTGACATCACATACTAAGGAAATTACCTCGATAACAGCATTTTCAGAAGTTAAATGCAACAACAAAACATTATTTATGAAAACAAATATATAATATGGTTTAACACTACCAATTTGTTTGTGCGTTCTCAAGTTAAAGCAACAACTCTTTTTCTTCCAGTTTACAAGTAGTACTTTTTGATATCCCACTTGAACGCAGCATTAGTTATTGACTACAAACCTTGAATTGAGTACTCACCCATCCCTAACAATAAGTAAAAAATAAAATACTGACAGTAGTCTGGTCTTTGTGGTCTCCCCCTGTGTGTAGGTGAAAACAGATACTTTAAATTTCAGGCAAGGATCATAATCTTTGGGCAACCCCCCCAAAATCCTGACCTGCCTGATGGGCATGTCCTTTCTGTCACGCTCGTCCGAATGAGTAGACCAAGGCGCAGCATGCATAGAGTTCCACATGTTTTATTCCGATGAGACTCACAAACAAAAATAACAAAGAGCAACGAAATGTAAAGCTATTAGTGCTCGCAGGCAACTAGACATAGACAAGATCCACAAAGCACAAAGGGAAATGGCTGCCTAATATGATCCCCAATCAGAGACAACGATAAACAGCTGCCTCTGATTGGAACCATAACAGGCCAACATAGACACACAAACACCGAGATGACCCACCCTAGTCACACCCCGACCAACCAACATAGAGAATAAAAAGCTCTCTATGTCAGGCGTGACAGTAACCCCCCACCAAGGTGCGGACTCCGACCGCAAAACCTGACTCAATAGGGAGTCCGGGTGGGCATCTACCATCGGGGGAGCTCCGGTGCGGGGTGAAGTACCCACTCCGCTCGCAGATACTCTTCCTCCATGGCCGCTCTGGTGCGGGATCGTCTCTGGAAGCTCCGGACCGTGGGTCGTCACCGGAGGAACCGGACCGTGGGTCATCGCCGTAGGAACCGGACCGGATCGTCGCCGAAGCTCCGACCGTGGATCGTCACCGGAGGAACCGGATCATTAGATTGTCGCCGGGACTCCGCCTGGATCGTCGCGGGATCCGACCCGACCGACTCAGGATCCGGACCGTGGACGTCCCGGGGAGGTCCGGGGGAACCGCGGACATCTGCAAGAGTTCGACCGCGGACCGTCTGCATGAGAGGTTCCGGACCTTGACCGTCTCAGGAGGTTCTGGACTGTGAAACGTCGCCGGAAGCTCTGGACTGGGAACTGTCGCCGGAAGCTCTGGACTGGGAACTGCCGCCGGAAGCTCTGGACTGGGAACTGTCGCCGGAAACTCTGGACTGGGAACTGTCGCCGGAAACTCTGGACTGTGGAGGTGCACTGGAGGCCTGATGCGTGGGACCGGTACAGATGGCACCGGGCTGATGACATACACCTCAGGGCGAGTGCGGGGAGGAGGCACAGGACGTCCTGGACTGTGGAGGCGCACTGGGGATACAGTGCGTAGAGCCGGCGCAGGATATCCTGGTCCGAGGAGGCGTACTGGAGACCAGGAGTGCTGAGCCGGCACAACCCGTCCTGGCAGGGTGCTCACTTTAGCCCGGCAAGTGCGGGGCGTTGGCACAGGACGCACTGGGCTGTGAAGGCGCACTGGAGACACGGTGCGTTGAACGGCACACATTGTACCGGAATGGTGACACACACCTCAGGGCGAGTTCGTGGAGGAGACACAGGACGCACCGGACGGAGGAGGCGCACTGGAGGCCAGATGCGTGAAACTGGTGCATATGACACCGGACTGGTGTCACGCTCCTCAGCACGCCCGCTCTGCAGCGCTCTCAACGCCAACACCTCTCTCCGGAATCTTTCGTCGAGTTCCTCACTTGACTCCCTGACTGGCTCTGGTTCACCCCTCGGCTCCGCCGACCACTCRGTGTGCCCCCCCCKKAAAAATATTTTGGTGCTGCCTCTCGGGCTTCCGTCGTGGTTGCGAACCCCGGAGTCGGCGTTGATCCTCCTTCGCTGCCTGCTTCCATGGCAGGGTCTTGTCCCCTGCCATAATCTCCTCCCATGTCCATGATGTCCTCCACTCCCTTTTCTCCCGGGCCCAGGATCCCTGCTCCTCCTGGCCACGCTGCTTGGTCCTTTGGTGGTGGGATCTTCTGCCACGTCTGTCGAAATGAGTAGACCAAGGCGCAGCGTGCATAGAGTTCCACATGTTTTATTCAGATGAAACTCACAAACAAAAATAACAAAGAGCAACGAAATGTGAAGCTATGTAGTGCTCGCAGGCAACTAGACATAGACAAGATCCCACAAAGCACAAAGGGGAAATGGCTGCCTAAATATGATCCCCAATCAGAGAC
>NC_036844.1:10391586-10458546 GCF_002910315.2 Salvelinus sp. IW2-2015 | reverse complement strand
GGAGAGAGATCTTCCTGTTGTGTCTTGAGTTGTTGCTTCAATATATCCACATAATTTTCCTCGTGATGCCATCTATTTTGTGAAGTGCACCAGTCCCTCCTGCAGAAAGCCCCCCACAACATGATGCTGCCCCCGTGCATCACGGTTGGGATGGTGTTCTTCGGCTTGCAAGCCTCCCCTTTTCCTCCAAACATAACGATGGTCATGTTGGCCAAACAGTTCTATTTTTGTTTCATCAGACCAGAGGACATTTCCAAAAAGGACATTGTCCCCATGTGCAGTACAAACCGTATTCTGCTTTTTTATGGTGGTTTTGGAGCAGTGGCTTCTTCCCTTGTCGAGGGGCCTTTCAGGTTATGTAAATATAGGACTTATTTTACTGTGGATATAGATACTTGTGTACCCGTTTCCTAGCATCTTCACAAGGTCCTTTGCTGTTGTTCTGGGATTGATTTGCACTCGCACCGAGTACGTTCATCTCTAGGAGACAGAAGCGCGTCTTCTTCCTGAGCGTATGACGGCTGCGTGGTCCATGGTGTTAATACTTGCGTACTATTGTTTGTACAGATGAACGTGGTACTTTCAGGCATTTGGAATTCTCCCAAGGATGAACCAGAATTGTGGAGGTCTACTATTTATTTTCTGAGGTCTTGGCTGATTCCTTTTGATTTTCCCATGATGCCATGATGAAATAATCCACAGGTACACCTCAATTGACTCAATATTGTCAATTAGCCTATCAGAAAATTCTAAAGCCAGACATCATTTTCTGAAATTCTGTAAGCCGTTTAAAGACACGTTAATTTAGTGTATGTAAACTTCTGACCCACTGAATTTGTGATACAGTGAATTATAAGTGAAATAATCTGTCTGTAACAATTGTTGGAAATACTTTTGTGTCATGCACAAAGTAGATGTCCTACACGACTTGCCAATATATGTTTGTTAACAAGAAATTTGTGGAGTGGTTGAAAAATGAGTATGTAAATAAGGTATCTGGTTTCTTTTTTTTGCAAAAATGTCTAAATACTGCTCTCGCTTTGAAATTATGGGTGGTTGTGTGTAGATTGATATTTAATCATTTTAGAATAAGGCTATAACTTTAAATTTTGGGAAAAAGTCAAGGGATCTGAATACTTTACGATACAGCTATGTTTGCATGTATCTGTGCTCTTTGTCATAAGGGTTAGGGTCAGAGGTAGCTTACCACAAATTGGTTGTGTGATGCAGTTCGTAATGCGTCTGTCGGTGGTGGGCAGGAGAGATCGAGAATGTTATGACGACTGCCAGAGCGGCTCTGATTGCTCCTGCTCCGACTCTCCATCCCATCGTTACTGCAGAGGGAGGAGAATGGATGAATAAAAGTATGGATGGACAGAGACAATCGATAGAGAGACGACCACAGACACACAAATTACCTTCTCTTTGGCCCGTCTGTAGGTCTTTCAGGTAGTTCTCTTTTCTATGGGGTGACCCGCGAAGAGTTAAACACTGGAATAACACATGGGAAAAAATTACACACATGCATGCGTGCACACAATTTTTGAATGAGGTCAGTACACCTCATCACAGCCTCTTTAGGATCGATCCCATCTACATCTATCAGATACCTGAAGAGGAGAGAGAAGAGGAGAAGAGAAAGATATAGGTTACAATACGCAGCAATGTTAGAATCTACCAGAAACTCCACAAAATCTGCTAAAAGCTCCTTACCTACAGACCAGGTAGCCTGTCCTGTTGAGCCATGAGTACAGTGTACTCCGATCAGCTTATCTTTGAAGAGAAAGATATAAATACGTTTACATTATCTTGTATTTCTGCTGATGTGTTGGACGATTAACTAACAAGACACAGAAATCAGTTTCACAACCACAGTGAGGGGTGTGTGTGTGGTGTGTGACTGACGTTGTGTGTGTTGTTGCTCGTAGGAACCGGGACGGCACGTTTGAAGCTAAGGATTGTGGGTCGCTGGGAACTTCATGACCAGCTGTGAAATCTTCAGGTAGAACACGGAGTCCTGAAGTCCTACACACACACACAAACTAAATAAGACTAACTACACAGTAAGTGTGTGTGTGTGTGTGTGTGTGTGTGTGTGTGTGTGTTGTGTGTGTGTGTGTGTGTGTGTGTGTGTGTTGTACCTCAGGTTTGAGTAGCGCGTAGTAAAGGTGAGGTCTATAATCAGTCCCAGCTCTCTGTCCATCTTTCTCCATAGTCTGCATCAGCTCCCATGGACCAAAGCCTGCGAACGTTCACATGACGAACAGGGACTGGAACACACACAGTTATTAGCCTAGTATACTAACAATCCTAGCTACAGGGTTGTACCATTAGTCGGACTCCGTTGCAAAACCATTTTGTCTGTTGCAAAATGTTTGCAACGAAATCATTTTCTCCAACGAAAACCTTTTGCAACATAAACAAGATTTTCTATTTGACATATTCAGGTAGGTCCCTCACCGTTTTTGTTTGCTCTGTTTGCATCCTAGAGTAAAAGGTCCTGTTGCAAAACGTTTTGAAACGGAATCTGAATAACGAATACATCCCAGTATACCTATTACAAACCCAAGGCCACTAACACAACCCCGTAACCCAGTGCTTAATCTCTTTGGGACAGACTCGCATAATGGTAGGCGTCCATTGTAAAATAAGAATTTGGTCTCAAATATGACTTAGTTTATTAAATAAAATTAAAACATAACATTGAGCATCTGACCAATCCGCTAGATTCTAGTTCTGGTTCCTAGACTACCCAGTGCTTGACAACACACCAGGGGGAACACGCGGAAGTACTGAAATCCCATGTATTTCACATCAAGTACATCGTGGAGTTGAGTGACTAAACCACACACACACACACACACACACACACATCACTCTTGCAGTTACGGTTTCAGAGGGACTTTAAAAGCGATGAACCGCGTCCAGATATAATCTTCCCTACGGCTGGTAGTCTCCATCTGTAGGAGAGATTGTAGGACATCAATATGACAGTCTATAATCCGTCATTAGCATTAAATAGTTAACTGTTCAAACAGTGGCTATTTACCTGTCCGGTATCCCGTTTTTCTTGTGAGGTGGCATCTTTTTCTTGGGTTCACTTTTGGGTAACAGACACCTTACTTATACAATCAACATGATCTGAAATAAAATGTGTATTAGCTACTAAGCAAAACCAAAGTATTTCTACGTCAGCTAGTTAGCTATCAAATTATATCGCAACAACAGACGTATTGAGAAAAGTATCAAAAATCGTGCGGATTAGGCTTGAGCGCTTAGTACTGTTAGAGGCACATTTTTGCTGTAGTCGTCAACATTTTCCTTACTCACCCAGTAATATGAATTATTCTCAACAGTTAACATAAATCGTGTTTCTTTGATCTGAAAACAGAAGTCAATGTATTTAACCGAAAACAATTTAGCACGAATCGCATTCACCTTTCAGCTGCCGCATTTGGATGACGTAAGGAAAGTCTAGTGTATCTTGCGGCCAGAATGTCTCTGTTCTCCCCTAGTGGTTTGGATGGGTTATCGCAGGAGAGGAACCCAATTTAAGCCTGAATACAAGCATAGCAAGATATGCTAACGCAATATAGACACAGTCTTTCTAAAGTCCATTGGGTTGTCAGTCAGTTGTCTGTAGTGATTGTTTGATAACGGGGAAAGTGCCGAACTCGCTAGCAGCTAACTTCGACAGTGTGCGGGGGCGGACGCATTTATCACTTTATATAGTACGTCATCAATGACGTCAAAGCTTCCTTTAAATCACGTGCTTTTTCAACCTGTGACGCAAAATGCGAGATCCACTGATTTTGCCGTGGTTCCGGTGATTTCTTCTCGAGTCAAGCTGCTTTCAAACACCGACTTCTACTGGACACCGTCTCAAAATATAATTAGGATGTTGTGCAATAGGTTCACCTGACCGGTAGTTTAGCGGGTAGAGTCGGGAACTATAGAACAGTTAGAGACGTAATGGTATGAGGTTGAAGGCACGCTATTTAAAATTGTTTTATGTGAAACCATACTATCTGCAGTGTTGTTCAAATAATGTGTTTTACTTAGTCTAGTATAAGATTCTGTCTTAAGCACCCTAATTAATGCAATAGATTCCGTTTTAGAAAAATGTCACTTAAAGGAGGCATGATGTAGACCTGCTTTTCCAACCTGTTGTAAGAAACAGGCGGCAGGGAGTTCAGCTGCTTCGAACCCTTGACGAGGTCCGGCGCGGTCGCGACGTGTGCGCAAAAGCATGCTCAAGCGGCAGAGTCGATTTCCGCGCTTATAAACCAGGGTCGTTACACTATTATTTATTAAAGCTAACGATTTACCGCTTCGCACGGATATTGATGAAAATAGTGGATGAAAAAAAACTATTCAATTTCATTTAAAGGCTTTTTGGCATGGGAAACATATGTTTACATTTCCAAAGCAAGTGAAATAGATAATAAACAAAATAAATAAACAATACAAATAATTAACAGTAACGTTACACTTACACAAGTTCCAAAATAATAAAGTAATTTAAATGTCATATCTCTATATACAGTGTTGTAATGATGTGCAAATAGTGAAAGTACAAATG
Organism: Salvelinus sp. IW2-2015; assembly: GCF_002910315.2. NCBI lineage: Eukaryota > Metazoa > Chordata > Actinopteri > Salmoniformes > Salmonidae > Salvelinus > Salvelinus sp. IW2-2015. The sequence goes on along the minus strand of NC_036844.1, from coordinate 10,453,964 downwards.
GAAAAATAAACATAAATATAGGTGTTTTGTTTTCACTGGTTGACCTTTCTTGTGGCAACAGGTCATGATTGACACTGTGGCATTTCACCCAATAGATATGGGAGTTATCAAAATTGGAGGTCTGTGTAATCTGAGGGTAATATGTGTCTTTAATATGGTCATACATTTGGCAGGAGATTAGGAAGTGCAGCTCAATTTCCACCTCATTTTGTGGGCAGTGTGCACATATTTATGTAACCTTTATTTAACTAGGCAAGTCAGTTAGAGACAATTCTTTTATTTAAAATGACGGCCTACCAAAGGCCTCCTGCGGGGACGTCGGCTGGGATTAAAAATAACATATTTAAATATAGGACAAACACATCACGACAGAGAGAGACAACACAACACTAAATAAAGAGAGACCTAAAAACATAGCCTGTCTTCTCTTGAGAGCCATGTCTGCATTCGGTGACCTTTCTCAATAGCAAGGCTATGCTCACTGAGTCTGTACATAGTCAAAGCTTTCCTTAAGTTTGGGTCAGTCACAGTGGTCAGGTATTCTGACACTGTGTACCTCGTTTAGGGCCAAATAGCGTTCTATTTTGGCGCCGGATTTTTTTTGTAAATTCTTTCCAATGCGTCAAGTAATTATCTTTTTGTTTTCTCATGATTTGGTTGGGTCTGTATGTGTTGCTGTCCTGGACCTCTGTGGGGTCTGTTTGTGAACAGAGCCCCAGGACCACCTTGCTTAGGGGGGCTCTTCTCCAGGTTAATTTCTCTGTAGGTGATGGCTTTGTTATGGAAGGTTTGGTAATCACTTCCTTTTAGGTGGTTGTAGAATTTAACAGCTCTTTTCTGGATTTTGATAATTAGCGGGTATTAGCCTAATTCTTCTCTGCATGTATTATTTGGTGTTTTACATTGTACACAGAGGATATTTTTGCAGAATTCTGCATGCAGAGTCTTGATTTGGTGTTTGTCCCATTTTGTGAAATCTTGGTTGGTGAACGGACCCCAGTCCTCACAACCATAAAGGGCAATGGGTTCTATAACTGATTCAAGTAATTTTAGACAGATCCTAATTGGTATGTCGAATTTCATGTTCCTTTTGATGGCATAGAAGGCCCTTCTTGCCTTTTCTCTCACATCGTTCACAGCTTTGTGGAAGTTACCAGTGGCGCTGATGTTTAGGCCAAGGTATGTATAGTGTTTTGTGTGCTCTAGGRTAGCACAACAGTGTCTAGATGGAATTTGTATTCGTGGTCCTGGCAACTGGACCTTTTTTGGAACACCATTATTTTTGTCTTACTGAGATTTACTGTCAGGGCCCAGGTCTGACAGAATCTGTGCAGAAGACCTAGGTGCTGCTGTAGGCCCTCCTTGGTTGAGGAGAGAAGCACCAGATCATCAGCAAACAATAGATATTTGACTTCAGATTCTAGTAGGGTGAGGCCGGGTGCTGCAGACCATTCTAGTGCCCTCGCCAATTCGTTGAAATATATATTGAAGAGGGTGGAGCTTAAGCTGCATCCCTGTCTCACCCCCCGGCCCTTTGGAAAGAAATGTGTGTGTTTTTTACCCATTTTAATCGCACACTTGTTGTTTGTGTACTTGGATTTTATKATGTCTATAATATTTTCCCCCAACACCACTTTCCATCAATTTGTATAGCAGTCCCTTATGCCAAATTGAGTCAAAAGCATTTTTGAAATCAAGAAAACATGAGAAGACTTTGCCTTTGTTTTTGTTTGTATGTTTGTCAATTAGAGTGGCAGGTAGCCTAGTGGTTAGAGCATTGGGCCAGTAACCGTAAAGGTTCATAGATCGAATTCCAGAGCTGACAAGGTAAAAATCTGTCATTCTGCCCCTGAACAAGGCAGTTAACCCACTGTTTCTAGGCCGTCATTGTAAATAATAATTTGTTCTTAACTGACTTGCCTAGTTAAATAAAGGTAAAAAAAAGTGTGTGCAGAGTGAATATGTGGTCTGTTGTACGGTAATTTGGTAAAAAGCCAATTTAACATTTGCACAGTTCATTGTTTTCGCTGATAATATCTGATAATCACACACTGCTATTTATTGCTGACCAGCAGATGTCACTAACGTGCATTGTGAACAAATAATGAACCTCCCAGTAATGATCCGTTTTTTCGGGCAAGCGCCGAAGCCTTCAGAGAGCCTTGGGATCCCATCACTGTTAGTATGTGTCAGTGAGTGTCTGCTCCAGGCAGGTGTGTCTGTCAGTCAGTCATCCGGGCTGTGTTAAGTTCACTTACATGTGGCGATTATTATGAGGCGTTCATAACAGCTCCTAAATTCGTAAATACCACAATACGACTGGGAGAAATCCACTTGAACGCCACCGCAACTGGTAATTAGTAGTGGGAAACTTGTTTATCATCTCTGAGCTCCGACCTCTATTACATGCTGAACTCTGACATCACATACTAAGGAAATTACCTCGATAACAGCATTTTCAGAAGTTAAATGCAACAACAAAACATTATTTATGAAAAACAATATATTAATATGGTTTTTAACACTACAATTTGTTTGTGGCGTTCTCAAGTTGAAAGCACACAACTCTTTGCTTCCAGTTTACAAGTAGTACTTTTTGAGTATCCCACTTGAACGCAGCATTAGTTATTGACTACAAACCTTGAATTGAGTACTCGGACCCATCCCTAACAATAAGTAAAAAATAAAATACTGACAGTAGTCTGGTCTTTGTGGTTCCTCCCCTGTGTGTAGGTGAAAACAGATACTTTAAATGTTCAGGCAAGGGATCATAATCTTTGGGCAACCCCCCCAAAATCCTGACCTGCCTGATGGGCATGTGCCTTTCTGTCACGCTCGTCGAAATGAGTAGACCAAGGCGCAGCATGCATAGAGTTCCACATGTTTTATTCCGATGAGACTCACAAACAAAAATAACAAAGAGCAACGAAATGTAAAGCTATGTAGTGCTCGCAGGCAACTAGACATAGACAAGAWRCCACAAAGCACAAAGGGGAAATGGCTGCCTAAATATGATCCCCAATCAGAGACAACMAWAAACAGCTGCCTCTGATTGGGAACCATAACAGGCCAACATAGACACACAAACACCTAGATGACCCACCCTAGTCACACCCCGACCCAACCAACATAGAGAATAAAAAGCTCTCTATGGTCAGGGCGTGACACTTTCAGACTTTGGTTTAATGTCAATCCCTGCAGTGATGTGATTTCTCAGAACCATTTACCCCTATTCATATAATGTGACTTTTAAGTCCCAAGTCATTGTGAAAGTGAAGCTACTGATGATAGTCTGTCCAGCAAGCCCTGTAAAAATGATAGATGAGCTGGTAATGAATTGCTATAGAATGTGAAAGGTGGGTACGTCCAGAGATGAGCTAGCACATGTTTTACTGAGCTGGCATTCCCAGTAGACAGGAAAGACCATAGTAGAGGAATGGAAGAGGGAAGGAGGAATGAATGTAGAAAATAACAGTTAGGTAATACCAGGAACTGTGATGCAACAGCATGCGATTGTGACATTTTGCCTACAGCCACCCAGGTGTGTTAGTGTTGAGGGCGTGGCTATGTTTCTATTACATTGGACTTGTGTAGCGCTTTGTGCACAATATAGCGGTACATTTGTCACAGACTCGGACATAAACCCCCAGAGAGCAAGCAGGGGAAGACAGGAGCACGGACACACTCCCAAAGGATAGGTAGAAGTCTTGAGAGGAACCAAWCTGCAAAAACTTGACTGGGCCGTTGGTCTCTATATATTTGGACATGCCGCTGTGGAGACGGACAAATGCTGGCAATGAGGAGTGCAACCGGGCCGTGCTGGTCTCCGAGTCAAACTTTGACTATGGGGTACCACTGGGCAGGAGGCCGGGGGCAGAGAAAGACACCAAGAGACTCCACAGTGCCTTGACCAGACTGGGCTACAGGGTGGACATACACATGGACCTTAACGCTCAGGAGATTTACACACTCTTCAAGACAGGTAACACACATCTTATACACACACCCCTGCTACAAATCAGCTCCAAAACAATAATAAATACTTTATAACCTGGTTTTATCAATGTTATCAAACTTATCAGAGTTGCTACATAATGTTATCAATTAGGGGACGGTCACGGAGTCCACCGCAGCCCAGCACACAAAGCAATGGAAAATGTGTATACACACACATACAAACACACTTATCATGTTCTCTTACCCAAAAGTCCTACAAATCTATGAAGGTCTCCGATTCTGAGAGGAATTGTTAACAGTTCGTAATCCTGAAAACAGCCCAACCCTAAAGATCCTTCGAAGTCAACACTGATTGATCTTGTTTTAACACATACACCAGAGAAATATGTTARATGTTAAATATTGTTATTTTACTGCTGCTCTTTAATTATTTGTTACTTTATCTCTTACTTTTTTGTTGTTGTATTTTTCTTAAAACTGCATTGTTGGTTAAGGGCTTGTAAGTAAGCATTTCACTGTGAGGTCTACACCTGTTGTATTCGGGAGCGTGTGACAAATAACATTTGATTTGATTTCTACTGGTGTCTTTGCCCAAGACGTTAATGACCATTGCCCAGTTGTTTGTGTTAGAGATGTGAGAATACAAAAATCTAAGCCTTGTGTCATGACAAATAGGAACTTTAAAAACTTCAGTCAATCGGCTTTTTTACACCATCTTTATTTTAGTGAGCTTGATTGTATTTCAGCTTTCGTCGGAACCTGATTTAGCTTTGAGCCTTTTTGCAGATGTCTTCAATACTATTGTGGATAATCGTGCTCCCTTTAAAAAATGAAGGGTTAAAGGTAGATTGAATTCCTGGTGCACTCCGGAATTCTCAGAAGTCATTCATAAAAGAGATAAGGCTTGGGTCAAGGCCAGAAACACAGGCTTAGNGGAGCGTGTGACAAATAACATTTGATTTGATTTCTACTGGTGTCTTTGCCCAAGACGTTAATGACCATTGCCCAGTTGTTTGTGTTAGAGATGTGAGAATACAAAAATCTAAGCCTTGTGTCATGACAAATAGGAACTTTTAAAAACTTCAGTGAATCTGCTTTTTTACACCATCTTTATTTTAGTGAGCTTGATTGTATTTCAGCTTTCGTCGGAACCTGATTTAGCTTTGAGCCTTTTTGCAGATGTCTTCAATACTATTGTGGATAATCGTGCTCCCTTTAAAAAATGAAGGGTTAAAGGTAGATTGAATTCCTGGTGCACTCCGGAATTCTCAGAAGTCATTCATAAAAGAGATAAGGCTTGGGTCAAGGCCAGAAACACAGGCTTAGGCTCGGACTGGCAAGCTTTTAAGCAACTGAGGAATCATTGTGTAAAAAAAATCAGAAAGGCAAAATCTGATTATTAAGTAACTGCGCTTTCAGATTGTAATGGGAACCCGGCTAAATTCTGGAAAACTGTAAAATCCRTGAATAYWTCTACTTCCCCCTCTCTGCCACAACAAATTAAWTCAGACTCTGGCTTTACAACAACAAAAAATGCCATCATTTAATCACCATTTTATTTGGGCTATCTCTTTGAAAATAACTTCTTAGCCTATTCACAATGATATTGGGCTGGATGCTGATAGCCAGAGCTTTTCTTTTTGTTTATTTACAGAAAAAGAACTCCTTGATGCTTTGCTAGCAAATAGACAACAATAAAATCTATAGGAGCTGGAGCTGACCAAATTGGATCCTGGTCTGCTTAATAAGTGTGCAGCGCCCATCATTGTTGGTTCAATAACCCACCGTTTTTATTTAACATTGTTATCAGGAAATATTCCAAAAGTCTGGAAACCAGCTATTGTGCTGCCACTCCATAAGGACGGGGATAGTAGAGATCTTAATCATTATCGCCCCATTTCAATGCTTCCTTGTCTAGCTAAGATTCTTGAATCCTTGGTAAATGTACAACTTTGCTATTTTTTTATCGGAGAAAGGAATTTTGAACGTAAACCAATCAGGGTTTAGGCCTGGCGTGGCATTATGACAGCAACCACTTTAACTGTTAATGATCTTGTCAACAGCTTTTGATACTGTTGGTCATGCTCTTTTATTGACTAAGTTGATAGGCCTCGATAAGCCTGAGCTCTGACGCCTGTTCATGGTTTCATGATTATCTTAGTGACGGAACACAGGCCATCGAGATTGACGCCAGAAACACAGGCTTAGGCTCGGACTGGCAAGCTTTTAAGCAACTGAGGCGGTTTAGTCTGAATTTCTTGAAGTGCATAAAGGTGTACTACAGGGSTCGGTTTTGGGACCTGTTCTCTATTTATATAAACATCATACGTCAATCTGTTAAAAATTGTACATTTCATCGATATGCGGATGATAGTATTATGTATGTTATTGCCCTGACTGTTGGTCCGGCTGTGTCTAAACTACAGTCAGGTTTTATAGCTATGCAGGAATCACTTGCTGATTGAAAACTTGTGCTTAATATGGGCAAGACTATATTCATGTTGTTTTTAAATTCTCGTAAGAACGTTTCAAATGACTTACATGTTCACTCATTAGATGGTTCTCCGATTTAACGTTTTCCCGCGTATAAATACTGAGGCACTTGTATTTATATGGGTTTGACGTTTAAAAAATATAGATGAGCTGGTTAAGAAGCTAAGATTTAAAGTTGGCTTTTTCTACAGAAACAGATCGTGCCTTTCTCTAAGAGGTAGGAAGCAGATTATTCAGTCAACCTTTTGATCTGTTCTTGATTATGGTGATATTATTTGTCAAAGTGCAGCTGACACTACTGTTAAACCTTTAGATGCCATCTCCCATAGTGCCTTTCGTTTTGTTACAGGTGACAGTTTTGATACCCATCACTGTATCCTGTATCAAAAGGTTGGCTTAACTTCGCTAAAGACCTGTAGATCTCTACATTACTCCCAGGTGAAGCTGGTTGAGAGAATGCCAAGAGTGTGCAAAGCTGTCATCAAGGCAAAGGGCGGCTACTTTGAAGAATCTCAAATGTTTTGTTTAACACTTTTTTTGGTTACTACTTATGTGCTATTTCATAGTTTTGATGTCTTCATTATTATTCTACAATGTAGAAAGGGGTAGAAACATAGAAAAACCCMTGAATGAGTAGGTGTGTCCAAACTTTTGACTGGTACTGTATAGTGAACAAAAATATAAAAAAATGTAACATAAAATCATTTCAAAGATTTTACTGAGTAGCCATTTGATTAACTGTTTAGCAGTCTAATAGCTTGTGTGTAGAAGCTGTTAAGGAGCCTTTTGGACCTAGACTTGGAACTCCGGTAATGCTTGCTGTGTGGTAGCAGAGAGAGCAYTCTGTGACTAGGGTGGCTGGAGTCTTTGAAAATGTTTTGGGCCTTCCTCTGACACCGCCTGGTATAGAGGTCCTGGATGGCAGGAAGCTTGGTCCCAGTGATGTACTGTGCTGTACGCACTACCCTCTGTAGCGCCTTGTGGTTGGATGCTGAGCAGTTGCCATACCAAGCAGTGATGCAACCAGTCAGGATGCTGAAGATGGCGCAGTTGTAGAACTTTTTGAAGATCTGAGGACCCATGCCACATCTTTTCAGTCTCCTGAGGGGGAATAGGCATTGTCGTGCCCTCTTCATGACTCTTGGTGTGTTTGGACCATGATAGTTTGTTATTGATGTGGACACCAAGGAACTTGAAGCTCTCGATCCGCTCCACTACAGCCCTGTCAATGTGAATGGGTAGTCATTTAGGCAGGTTGCCTTGGCATTCTTAGGCACAGGGCCTATGGTGGTCMGCTTGAAACATGTAGGTATTACAGACTCGGTCAGTGAGAGGTTGAAAATGTCAGTGAAGACACTTGCCAGTTGTTCAGCGCAGGCACTGTGTACGTATCCTGGTAACCCTTTGTAATCCGTAATAGTTTGCAAGCCCTGCCACATCCGAAGAGCGTCAGAGCTGGTGTAGTAGGATTCAATCTTAGTTCTTTATTGACGCTTTGCCTGTTTGATGGTTCGTCGGAGGATTTCTTATAAGCATCCGGATTAGTGCCCGCTCCTTGAGTGGCAGCTCTAGCTCAGTATGGATGTTGCCTCTAATCCATGGCTTCTGATTGGGATATGTACTGTACGTATGGTCACTGTGGTGACTACGTCGTCAATGCACTTATTGATGAAGCCGGTGACTGATGTCGTATACTCCTCAAAGCCATTGGATGAATCCCAGAACATATTCTAGCAAAACAGTCCTATATTATGTATCATTTGTAGTTTTAGATTGCATTATACAGGGCACATTTGTAAAAGAGACTTAGGTCTCAATATGTCTTCCCTGTCAAAATAAAGGTTAAATAAATATTAGGGAGGGGGGGGGGGCAGAGGAAAGATACTGTCATTCATTTTTATTTACAGTAAAAACCACTGGAGATGTGAAATATGTAAAGGGTGCGGACAGGATGACACTATGACACACACACATACACASAGAGAGAGAGACATAATGTCCTAGTGATGCATGGCACAGTCCCGTACACACCTATTTAATAACTACTCTGCAAACACCTGCAGACATGCACACACTGTGTTGTGCCCTGCAGACAGAAGGATGACTGATGGGTGAGCTAATTGTTAGTTGAAGCAGACTGTTTTGAGGAATCAAGTGCCACCATCGTCACATGCCACAGCAGGAGATAGCATTTTCTAGTAGTCTTTTTCTGCTAACCGGCACAGCCAGAGAGCTAGTCTGGTCCTCTCAAGGTTTTTTCCTTTTAGGGAGTTTTTACTTGCCACTGTGCTGCTGCTTGCTCTTAGTGGGTCTAGGCCAATAAAGCATTTTCTGACCCCAAAATGTATAAATGAATACAATTTGATTAATTGATGTATTGATTGATTGCAGAGAGCGAGCAGCCGGTGAAAGAGTGCTTCCTGGCTGTGCTATCATCTCACGGGGAGGAGGGCTGTGTGTTCGGGGCGGACGGAATGCCGGTTAGACTGTCCCACATCTTCTCCTTCTTCAACAACACACACATGGAGGGAAAGATCAAACTGTTCTTCATCCAGGTCAGTACCATCATCATCACACCCACAACAATGTGGTCAGTCATTCAATCAGTCAGTGATAATAATCAATAGTAATCATCTTTCTCTCTCTCTCTCTCTAGGCGTGTCGTGGGGGTGAGCTGGATGATGGGGTGACAGTGGAGACGGATTCAGCAGGAAGTGACATCATTGAGGACACCTTGTCTCAATACCTGTCCATCCCCATGGATACGGCAGTTATGTACGCCACCGCACCAGGTTACGGGGCATTCATGCACCCTCTGGGGGCCGTCTTCCTCCAGACATTCTGCATCCTATTGGAGGAGGAAGGGGGTGGTGCCCTGGAACTGACACGCCTTCTGACACGCCTTTCCCATCGTGTGGCCTTCTGCTTCGAGGCCAAAGGTCGTCTGCTGGGGGGGAAAAAGGAAATGCCTTGCTTCGTATCACGACTGACCAGAGAGGTGTTCCCATTTGCCGAGCACGGAAGGAGGGCGTGGCCAATGGATTTTCTGCCTCAACATTCATCAACCCAGAGRACAACAGACCTCACAAACATTATATAAGCTAAACCCAAAGCCTTTGTTAGATCTGAAGAGAACCGTCTCTCCCGGATTGTTAGGCTTGACTCTTGCTCTGTCAGCTAGTACGGTTGACTTTGAGTGTTGTTGGTCAGAGGGTTGTGAGTTTGTGCCTAGGTTGGGATGGAATTTCCACTCTGTTACATTTCTGTGCATGAAATAAAAATAACATTGTGATGTTCAGACATGTGGATGCAGGAACAGATCGGGAGGTATTGATGGTTTCACCATAGAGTAGATTATCATGGCCCCTTTCCTCTACAAACTAATGTGTCTTAAAATATCCTAGAGAAAGAAAGGTATACTACACATTATTTGAGTCTTGTTTCTTTCATTAAAATGGCTACCTATCACTTAGCTTCTGCTGCTATGCTCTTATTTGAAACCATTTAATGTAAGCTGAGTGTGCTAAAAACTACCTTGAGGAAATTGTCTGATATATTTTAATTCATTGACTGATATGTTCAAGGTATTTTTGTTGTATTGTAACTAAGACAAATTAGTTTATTTCTGAGTTATGGCTCTAACTGGGCTGATACAGGGTGTAAGTTGAAGATGCAGCCAAATTTGAGTACCTCTGCTGTAGAGGAATGAGGAACAACAGCCCATGTACACTAAGATTAAACCCACTTGTGTAGGTGGGCAGGTGAGGAAGACATACTGAGCTGTTGGAAGGACTGGGGGCATTTCCCAACACAGACAGGTAAGAATGGAACAGAGGAACACATATGAGTGCCTGTCACGCTACACACAACCTGATATACTGTTACATACTGTACTTACCACAGAAACACAACACACTGATAAACAACCATATAAAAACCTACCACATACCAGGGATGGCGTAAATTCTATTTCAATTCTGAAAGTACATTGTGATGGCAGGAAGCCTAGTGGTTAAGAGCATTGGGCCGTGACCGAAAGGTTGCCGATGAAAGATCTGTCTGTGCCCTTGAGCAAGGTAGTTATCCCTAATTGCTCCTGTAGGTCGATCTGGATAAGTGTCTGCAAAAATTTCCAATGCTTTTCAATTAGGAACATGGTTTGATTTCGGAGTTGACAAATTTAAATGGAATCGACCCCAACCCTGCCACACATTATTGCTTCATTGCTGATAAAATTGTGCTTCTGAGCTATTGCTTTTCTCTAAAGATTAATTTACAGTAAGCGGCGTTCCTTCAGGAAGCAGATCAGACACCGAACTGAAACAGTTTAATAAAGCAAACATGTCACAACACATAACCAGTTTACCCAGGGATGGTACAGGGACACCAAAACTGGTCCGTGCGCACACATACCCAAATTATGCTAAGCCCTGCTTAGATTGTTAGACGATCATATATTATTAAATTAGTCCGATAGTTTCTGCAACATATTGGGTGTTTCTGGAACACACCCAGTTACTGCACTTTGTAGTTTGTTTATTGTAGCAATAAGGGTTGAGTTAAGGAAACATGTTCTTGGACAAAGACCATATCTAAAACGTGTTACTTCTGCTGGTCAAACATTTTATGTTTGTTAAGAAACAACTAGCTTCAATGATGAGATCCATTGAAGTTGCCTTGAGTTCATGTCAAAGACCATCCTACCAAAGGCAAAGACCACACAGGAACAGAAACACACAGATACGGACAATGACACGTTTCAGAAATAAGTAGATGTTTATTATCAACAAAGACTCAGTCATACAGGAGAGGGGGGATTTATAAAAGAATAGGGGAGAGAGGGAGAACAGATCTGCACTCATTACTACCAAAGACAGAAATTATTACTTTGATCTATTTTTCTTTAAAAAAATGTGCCTTTACATTTTTTGTATTTCATACAAGTAACAAATTGGACAAATTCATCAAAAAAAGGTAATATTCTACAATACCATTTGACTAAAAATATGCTTGGTTTCACGAAGACAAGTTAAAAAGAGGTGGTCAAATATTGACCAATAATTGTTTTCTTTTCATACTAATAAAACCAGTTCTACTATCTAGAAAAGGTTAAAAAACTTTATTTACAAACAACAAAAAGAGGCAAAAAAAATAGAGTAGGAAAAAGTTMATCCTAATCTGAAGGCAACAGGGGCCATTGGTTATTGCAGGCTTTTCCCCAGCCCAGCACATGATTCAACTAACCAACTAATCATGATCTTCATTTAAACCACTATTTGAATTGGGTGTATTACTGCTCTGGAGCTAAAACCCTCAAGGAGTTGTTCACCCCTGCCCAGAGTAGAGTACTCTGCTATCCACTGATACAGGGTCAGATAGTTTTTCATCCCACCCATGAATATGGGATCAGGGGGTAGTGTAATGCTTACGGTTAGGGAAAATTTGATCCTAGATCAGTGGTTAGGGGTAGTGTAATGCTTAAGGTTAGGACTGGGCATAGCACAATTTTATCCTAGATCTGTGGTTAGCGTCTTTGGGTTTCAATGATTATTTCTGGTGACGAGGGAGAGAGGCTGGGACTGGAGCATGGCATGATGGGAGCTCATCGTTGATTGGTGGATGGAGGTGGTAGGGGCTAAGCCAGAGGCGAAGGGGATTGGTCCAGTAAGGAGCGACGGAGTCTGGTTACTGGATGAGCTCATGTGGGGAGAAAAGGGGGGATGAGAGGAAGAGGATTGAGATGAAGTGGTCTTAGTGGTGAGGGGCAGGTGTGTGTGAGTGAACAAGTGTGGGTGTGTATGAGACTGGATGTGGGTGTAAGTCTGACCGTGTGTCTCCCTGTGCGAGTGTGGGCGGGGGGGTTTGGTGGTGAGGGAGAGGGGCTGGACCTGCTCGGGATGTGTGTGCTCAGAGTGAGAGTGTGTGTGTTCAGTGTGTGTGGGTGCGGGAGCGGCAGGGGAGGCCAGAGCAGTGGTGGGCGTGGCTGGAGAGTCCAGGGAGGAGGCGGGACTAGCCTGGGACAGGTGTGTGTGTGTCAGGTGTGTGTGAGAAACACTGGGCCTCTCCTGAGTTCCATACGACACACATGACTTCTTGGGCTGTGGAGAGAAGTGCTCTGGAGAGACAAAATAAAACACTGATCAGTCATTGCTGTAAGTTTCCAGTAATGTCAAAAAATATAGTTTGGTCACTTCATGCTCTCATAATTTTCTGGTCTTGGAGTCCACTTACCCTCTGGAGCAGCAGACTGGGTGTGTGTTATTTGGCCATCTGGAGCAGTCTCTGGCCTGCCATCTCTCTTCCTCTTCTTTCTCTTCCCCTGCACACAAACAACCAATCACATCACACCCTCCATCTCAAAGCAACCAATCAAATCACTACTAAATGTTTACTATAGTACTTACGTAGTTGTCTCTAGCTGACCATCCAGGGTAGAGTTGGGAGTGTAGCTGTCTCTCTTTGCGGGCCATATCGTAGTATTTTGACTGCTCCTCACGAGATAGAGAGTGCCACTGTAGACACACACACATACACAAAGGGTTAACACATACTCCCTTCTGGAGCATAGGCCATCGACAACAGTTTTCAGTATGAACACACCCATTGTATAATCCTCCAAAGAAAGACAGTGTGCTAGCACACTTACCCTGCGTCCCAGTATCTGGTTGATGGCAGCGCTCTCCTTCAGCGTGCACTCTGCCACCACCTTGGGTCTCTGCTCCTTCATGTACAACATAAAGGCATTCAGAGGCTTCTTCACATGGGGCTTCTTCTCCTCCTCTTTCTCTCTGTCCCCCATGGATACGCCACACCTACACACACCAGACAGACAGTCAGTGAGTTAGCAAGAGGTGTTAACGTGTGTGATAGAAAGGTGTGTGTATGCGTACCCGTGACGGTTGCCGTCTCTTGGTTCCTGRTTGATCGCCGTGGAAACGATGGCAGGGTGAGGGACAGACGTCTGCAGGGACGGGACCATGTGGGGCGAGAAACGACTGGCCACCAAGCTGTCAATCACACACAGGTCCATAAAGCATAAATACCATTTGAAATGACATGATTGTATTTATTACAGCAGAGGTTCTCAAAGTGGGTCCACGCAGGTACTGCAAAGTGGGTCCGGGGCAAGAGCTCAAAATATAATGATATTTTTTTATGCATATTACTAATAACCGATGAAACAAATTTTGACCAAGGGATTCGTGTAATAAGTTGAGGGATCAATAAAAAAAAATTGTCTTCAGTTGATGTTAACAACCCTGGGCAACATGAACCAGGGAGGCTCACCGGAGGATATTGGTATCCACAGTACTCCACCAATTACCCATTATCCAACTCAATACTTCTTGTATTTAACTTAAGCTTTAATAAAAAAGGCTACGTTGTCTCTCTGCGTTATGGCAAATTGTGTAGAATTCTAGGATATTAGCTTTAATGCGGCAACAACATAAATCTCTGCCACATGACAAATTGTGTAAAATTGCAGAAAATTWGCTTGAACACTGCAACATTTTCTCACCGATGCCAAAAGGCAGGCCTTTAAAAATGTTCTTTCCCAGGGCCCGACACTTGGTTCGTCCGGCCACGCACTGCCAAAGTCATCGTAAAAATGTTTCTATGCTATTTTTATCTCACTCAAGTCGTTATAAATTATGAGGGGGTCCCTGACAAATGTTCCACTTCAAAAGGGGTCCAGGCCACAAACAGTTTGAYAGCCCTTGCTTTACAGATATAAGTCCAGTCTCTATAGTACTAAGACTCCAGAGCAGTAATACATGGATGTGTGTGAGTGATTAGGTGAGCTGTACCTGGACATAGAAGAGTTCATGGCGAGAGCTGCAGGGTAGGATGGTCTAAACCCCCCCGCTGGAATACCGTACATAGACTGGCCCGGCCTGGAGACAAAGAGAGAGAGGGGAAACAGTGTCACTTGTGTTGCAATATCATTCGTTCGGCTAGAAATTGTTAGCAAAATAAACTAAACCATCATTGTATCCATCACAAGATGGTGAATGTGAGTGTGTGACTCACAGCCAGCCCAAGGGATGTGTCATGTGTCCCATGCCTCCAGGAGAGAGAGGGTAGTAGGGGGAGAGCTCTGCTGGGTGGGGTGTGCGGGGAAGACCTGGAGAGTGGAGGAGGACAGTGGAGAAAGAGCAACACACATACACACAGTTAAAGTCGGAAGTTTACATACACCTCAGCCAAATACATTTAAACTCAGTTCTCACAATTCCTGACATTTAATTCTAGTAAAAATGCCCTGTCGTAGGTTAGTTAGGATCACCACTTTATTTTAAGAATGTGAAATGTCAGAATAATAGTAGAGAGAATTATACATTTCAGCTTTTCTTTTCTTTTTTTCTTTCATCACATTCCAGTGGGTCAGAAGTTTACTTACACTCAATTAGTATGTGGTATCATTGCCTTTAAATTGTTTAACCTGTTTTGGAGACTGGTTTTTGTTCGGAATTTCAGATGACTGACGTGTCAAAGTAAACTGCCTGTTAAATCAGGCCCAGAAGCTAGAATATGCATATAGTTGGTCGCATTAGATAGAAAACCATCTGAAGTTTCTAAAACTGTTAAAATGTCTGAGTATAACAGAACTGGTATGGCATGCGAAAACCCCAGGAAAATCCACCCGGAAATAAATAAAATTGAGGTCACAGTGCATTTCAGTGCTTGCCTATGGGAAATACAAATAGATAACACCCATATTGCAGTTCCTATGGCTTCCACTAGATGTCAGTCTTTAGAAGGGGTTTCAGGTTTGTTTTTTGAAAAATGAACAAGTAGTTGGAAGAACTACAAGGTGTCTCATAAGAAAAGTGGTCTTGTTGGAGCGTGAAAGAGGTGAGCGCTCTTCGTTATTTATCTACCCTATTCAACATACTATTCTCCATCTCAAATATTATCGTTTATTTTAGATAGAGTACCCGAGGATTCATTAGAAACATCGTTTGGACGAACTTTACTGGTAACTTTTTGGATTAGTTTGTATGTTGAACGAGTGGATTACTGAGATCATTGGCGCCAACTAAACAGACCTATTTGGATATYAAGGACTTTATCGAACAAAACGACCATTCATTGTGTAGCTGGGACCCTTGGGAATGCAAACAGAGGAAGATCTTCAAAAGGTAKGTGATTTATTTAACCAATATTTGTGATTTTGTGACYCCTGTGCTGGTTGAAAAAGTATTTGTGTGGGGCGCTGTCCTCAGATAATCGATGGTAAGCTTTCACAGTAAAGCCTTTTTGAAATCTGACAATGCAGTTGGATTAACAAGAAGTTAAGCTTTTAAATGATGAATGACACCTTGTATTTTCATGAATGTTTAATATTACGATTTTTGTATTTTGAATTTCGCGCTCCGCAATTTCACCGGATGTTGTCGTAGGTGTCCCGCTAGCGGTTCATGRGCCAAAAAAGGTTAACTTGGGTCAAACATTTCAGGTAGCCTTCCACAAGCTCCCCACAGGAGGACTCCTTGCTCGCACACGCTTTTTCAGTTCTGCCCACAAATTTTCTAATGGGATTGAGGTCAGGGCTTTCTGATGGCCAKTCCAATACCTTGACTTTGTTGTCCTTAACCCATTTTGCCACAACTTTGGAAGTATGCTTGGGGTCATTGTCCACTTGGCAGACCCATTTGCGACCAAGCTTTAACTTCCTGACTGATGTCTTGAGATGTTGCTTCAATATATCCACATCATTTTCCTACCTCATGATGCCATCTATTTTGTGAAGTGCACCAGTCCCTCCTGCAGCAAAGCACCCCACAACATGATGCTGCCACCCCAGTGCTTCACGGTTGGTGTTCTTCGGCTTGCAAGTCTCCCACCCCCTTTTTCCTCAAAACATACGATGGTCATTATGGCAAACAGTTCTATTTTTGTTTCATCAGACCAGAGGACATTTCTCCAAAAGGACATTGTCCCCATGTGCAGTTGCAAACCGTGTCTGGCTTTTATGGCGGTTTTGGAGCAGTGGCTTCTTCCTTGCTGAGCGGTATGTCGATATAGGACTCGTTGTACTGTGGATATAGATACTTTTGTACCCGTTTCCTCCTGCATCTTCACAAAGTCCTTTGCTGTTGTTCTGGGATTGATTTGCACTTCTCGCACCAAATTACATTCATCTCTAGGAGACAGAACGCATCTTCTTCCTGAGCGGTATGACGGCTGCGTGGTCCCATGGTGTTTATATTTGCGTACTATTGTTTGTACAGATGAACGTGGTACCTTCAGGCATTTGGAAATTGCTCCTAAGGATGAACCAGACTTGGAGGTCTACAACTTTTCCCTGGGTCTTGGCTGATTTATTTTGATTTTCCCATGATGTCAAGCAAAGAGGCACTGAGTTTGAAGGTAGGCCTTGAAATACATCCCAGGTACACCTCCAATTGACTCAAATTATGTCAATTAGCCTATCAGAAACTTCTAAAGCCATGACATTATCTTGTGGAATGTTCCAAGCTGTTTAAAGGCAGTCAACTTAGTGTATGTAAACTTCTGACACACTGGGATTGTGATACATTGAATTATAAGTTAAATAATCTGTCTGTAAACAAATGTTGGAAAAATTACTTGTTCTGCACAAAGTAGATGTTCTAACCGACTTGCCAAAACTATAGTTTGTTAACAAGAAATTTGTGGAGTGGTTGAAAAACGAGTTAATGAATCCAACCTAAGTGTATGTAAACTTCCGAATTCAACTGTGTGTGTGTTTGTGTGTACACACACACACATATTTATATAAATACACATCCATTGTTACAGAGAAACTAGCGAGAGGGATGAGGAGGTTCCATACCTGTGTCAGGTGAGAGGGTGAGGGGGGGTCCGCGGGGGGAAGGGGTCTGGACTGTAGGACAGGAGGGGAGAGAAGGGGGGCAGGTGACCGTGCTGCACCACTGGTACCTTATTGGACTAGAGAGGAGATAGCGAGAGGGATGAGAGCAAGAGATTAGGAACAGAGGAAAGTTCATACTGTGTCTCGTCACAAGGCGTAACAGTTTCTCCCCTAGGTGGAATTTTCACTACATTGCGCATGCATATCGGGATATTTTTTTATTTTATTTATAGTTTTGACAATATCGAAATATTATTTGCCTTATTTGCCTGTTCTCCATCTTTTTAAATAGGGATCCAAAAAATTTTTTTACAGCACTTATTTACATGACTGACCAAAACTTGTTTTCTCATGACTCTCGTCCCTCTGCAGCAGACATACAGTGAGCAATATGTTTGGAACATCGAATCACAATAAATCAGTATCGTGAGAATCGCAATACATTTTGTATTGACACCTYAGTACTGTGATAATATCGTAGCGTCCGGTCCCTGGCAATTCCCAGCCCTACTGTACAATGCCTTAAAATCTACACATGAGCCTAAGGCCTAGGGTTGTTTCTGGGTAGGGCCTCTCCCAGTCTGACTATCAATGACAGGGGATCAGTTCTCCATGGCAGAGCAGGTCTATCCTCAGATACACAACACACAGGCTCATAGGCTCATACTCACTGGAATACAATCCCACTCATCTCATACACACTCACTCCACCGGTCTTAAAGACACCCCCCCCCCACCCCAAGGTGTGAAAGTCCTGTGTCTCCGGGGGGATTAACACTATTCAGCTTGAACATTCCAGTGTCTGTCTGCAGGGAGTTTGAGGGAGGTCAGGAGGGTGTGTGTAAGCCTGGAGAGGGTGAAGGAGGTCAGGAGTCAGGTCACCTGAGTGCTTTGTGTGTATGTGTGTGTGTGGGGGGGGAGCACTCTAGGAGACAATCTAAATGGCTTATCCTAGCAGAGCAGGGTTACATACCCGGGTAAGTTTTGTAAGAAAGACCAGGTACTTAGCAATAAGCTAGCTTGAGCAACAGTTGGCCTTTTAGATGTCAGTCAGGATGTTTTAATTTTATTTAAACTTAACTAGGCAAGTCCATTAAGAACAAATTCTTATTTACAATGAGGGCCTACCTTGGCCAAACCCTCCCCTAACGACGCTGGGCCAATTGTGCTCCGACCATCGTCACTGCATGGTGGCTAGATTGTGAAGCACGCACACACAACGGCTGGGCAAGTGGGCAAAAATTATCACAATATTTTTTCGGTGTGATGGTATTTGGACGGTAATTTTATGTTTTTGAACAATACACGGTCCACATTTGCTTTATGGGTAAGTAGTGCATGACGATAAAGTGGAAACAAATACATTACTCTAAGTGATTTCAATGGCTCCCTCTTCTGAATGTTTTATACTTTTAAAATTTCTGCATTTTCATCCATTTCCTACACTCATGAGACAATTTCCACACTGCCACATAGGGCTGCACGATATGGGCAAAAATCGAGGCCTTATTTTTTACCAAATATTGCAATTGCGATTTGACTTGCGATTTAGATCAAAACACTTGGGGGAAATGTTCAAATCATGGAAATATGAAGGTAAGTAAGTATTTCACTGTTAGTCCACACCAGTTGCATCTATACTATGATAGCGTTAGTGTCAAAAACAATACATTTTTGCAACAACATGCTAAGACAAACTAACTGTTTGCAGACAGCTAGATACACAAACAAAGTGTAATTATAGAACGCTTGTAGATTTATATTTAGTAAAGTGGAAATCAGCATCATGGTCATCAACATCTTGTTGCATGTGCTGCATTGACCATGCAAACTGAACGCAACAATTGCGCACTCCTTGAGTGACAGGGGTGGGGGCTTGGTCTGTGTGGAAAGTGGCATGGAGAGAGAAAGGGAGAGGAGAGAGACATCTCAAGTTGCGGAGTAAACTATATTAAATGGACGCTACACACGGCGGAGTAGCGTATCACATTTAACAAACCAAACAATTTTTTTTTTATATAAGGTGAAGTAAAAACCCAAACTGGTTCGTGCATCAATACCGGTATATAGTAAAATACAGTATACCGCCCAGCCCTAAGACACACACACCCACCATGTGAGCGGGGGAGGTGGAGCGAGGGTCTTTTAAAGCAGAGGTTCCAGGAACATCCAGCATGGGCCACTTCATCTGTAGATACTGGAGAAAAAGACAGCGGAATGGGGAGAGAGAATTAAAAGATTTAAAGACTGCGTGCAAACAATTAAGCACCACACAAAAAATGTAATTTTATGGACAAACAACATATCATGAAATGGGTACAGCTGGTAGGATGTGTGAGAGGCGAGAGCGAGAAGTGAATTCCGATGACTCTCCACATGGGTCCTGGTCGGATTACTTTCTGCAGACATCTGGTGAGTGTATCAGTCAGACTCCAGCTGTACGTCTCTCTGCATGTAGGGTTATGTGTGGGAGCGCATTCGTTTAGAAAAGCAGCGGGCGCACACACACACACGGGCTCTTAACGTAGGGCACAACCGCTCAGCGGTCAGTCACCACTCCAAGGTGGTGAGACAGGAAGGAAGGAGGGATAAGATATAGGGCTAAAAATGGACATGGCAATATAGAGGAGTAGAAAAGGGAAGAGCATCGGGGAATGTGTGTCAGGGTTGTGGTACAATGTTCACAGCAGACCAACATGCTACGCCGAGTCGCTGACTTTCAGTTGAGGGAAAAAAACATGAGCACACACACACGTCATGAATAAGGGTCCCATTGTGTGGCAGGTCAAATAAAACTCAAATAATGAGGACCACAAGAACATAATAAGTGTTTGCCTGTGCAGGGAGTGTGTTTTTCTGCACAAGGAGAAAGTGTAGGCCCTGTGTGTGAGAGAGAGAGAGGGAGAGTGGGGCTGAGCACACACACACACACACCAGCCTCCAGTACACACACACACATACCCCCATTCCAAGGCCCCAGGAAGTTCTGGCTGTGAGTTCTAAATGAAACCAGCTGTTAGAAATACCATACTGATGAAGCCTACACAACTCTGCCTCTCCCTCCCTCTCTTTATCCCTAAACAAAATCGGTAGTTTGCTGTACAATCATGATGTTGCTGCATGGCTGGAGGCTAGTTACTGCTTCTTACAAAACACCAAGATAGAAACCACACACACCAACACCCCCTTCCCTCCACTTAGGTTTGTGAATGCTATTCACCATAAATGAAAAAGGTGCGTAAACAGCACACGGCTTGACATACAGGAGTGCCCGCCAGCCCGGGGAGGTTTTGGAAACCTTCCGGGCCAGTCAATCATCCATGTCCACAGGGCTCTAGACAAACTTTTCCCCACTGGTGCAACAAATGTTTTCAGTTGATGGCACCAGCAACTGATTTGGTCGCACCAATTTGACCGCTCTCATAATGTACTGCATTCCATACAGAACCAGACTAATAATGACTAGCTATCTTTTAAATTAGCATGCCATTCTGTGCTTACACTAAACCAAAATATAAAACGCAACATGTAAAGTGTTGGTCCCATGTTTCATGAGCTGAAATAAAAGATTGCAGAAATTGTCCATACACACAAAGAGCTTACTTCTCTCAAATGCTGTGCACAAATTTGTTTACATCCCTGTTAGTGAGTTTCTCCTTTGCCAAGATAATCCATCCACCTGAAAGGTGTGGCATATTAAGAAGCTGATTAACCACCATGATCAGTACACAGGTGCACCTTGTGCTGGGGACAATAAAAGGCAACTAAAATGTGCAGTTGTGTCCCACAACCCAATACCCAATGCCAAAGATGCCTCAAGTTGAGGGAGGGTGCAATGGGCATGCTGACTGCAGCAATGTCCACCAAAGCTGTTGCCAGAMAATTTAATGTTKATTTATCTACCATAAGCCGCCTCTAACATCGTTTTAGAGAATTTGGCAAAACGGAAACTATGGGATTACACAACAGAAGAATTTCTGCACAAACMGTCAGAAACCGTCTCAGTGAAGCTCATCTGCGTGCTCGTCATCCTCACCAGGGTCTTGACCTGACTGCAGTTCCGCGTCATGTCCGACCTCAGTGGGGAAATGCTCACTTCGACAGCCACTGGCATGCGGGAGATGTGTGAATCCCGGTTTCAACTATACCGGGCAGAGGGCATGCAGCATGTACAGCACCGTGTGGGCGAGCAGTTGCTGATGTCAACGTTGTGAACAGTGCCGTATGGTAGCGCTGAGGTTATGGGTAGGCATAAGCTACAGAAAACAAATTGCATTTTATCTATGGCAATTAGAATGCTCAGAGATACCGTGACGATATCCTGGGGCCCATTGTCGTGTCATTCATCCACAGCCATCACCTCATGTTTCAGCATGATAATGCACGGCCCCACGTCACAAGGATCAGTACACAATTCCTGGAAGCTGAAAATGTCCCAGTTCTTCCATGGCCATACTCACCAGACATGTCACTCATTGAGCATGTTTGGGATACTCTGTGTCGACATGTACGACAGCACGTTCCAGTTCCCGTCAATATCTAGCAAATTCGCACAGGCATTGAAGAGGAGTGGGACTACATTCAACAGCATGATCAATTCGCACAGGRATTGAAGAGGAGTGGGTCTACATTCAACAGCCTGATCAACTCTATGCAAAGGAGATGTCGCACTACGAGACAAATTGTGTTTTTCTGATACCTTAAGTAGGGGCGTGTATCTGTGAACAACAGATGCATATCTGTATTCCCAGTCATGGACAATCCATAGATTAGGGCGTAATAAATGTATTTAACCTCTCTAGGGTACGTGAGACGGCAGCGTCCCACCTCTTCAACAGCCAGTGAAACTGCAGGGCGCCCAATTTCAAAACAACAGAAATTCACAATAATTAAAATTCCTCAAACATACATGTAATTTTACACCATTTTAAAGATACACTTGTTGTAAATCCAGCCACAGTGTCCGATTCAAGAAACCAACGATTATGTTTAGTGAGTGCCTATTCACAGAATAACACAGGCATTTTTCCAGCAAAGAGCAGAATAGAGATAATTTAATCACTAACCTTTGATGATCTTCTCAGATGACACTCATAGGACTTCATGCTACACAATACATGTATGTTTTGTTCGGTTAAAGTTCATATTTATATCCAAAAGATCTGAGTTTACATTGGCGCCTTACGTTTCAGAAAGTCACAAAACATCCTTTGATTTTGCAGAGAGCCACATCAATTTACAGGAATTCATAATAAACATTGCTAAAAGATACAACTGTTATGCATGGACTTTTAGATGCACTTCTCCTTAATGCAACCGCTGTGTCAGATTTCAAAAAAGCTTTACGAAAAAAGCAAACCATGCAATAACCGAGTCGGCGCTCAGAGCCCAACCAAGACACAAATATAGTCGCCATATTATACAGTCAACAGAAGTCAGAAGTAGCAATATAAACATCCACTTACCTTTGATGATCTTCATCAGAATGTACACTCCCAGGAATCCCAGTTCCACAATAAATGTTAGTTTTGTTCGATAATGTCCATCATTTATGTCCAAATTCCTCCTTGTTCTAGCTTTCAGTACTTTCCAAACTCACGAACGCAGGCAGGTTCCAGCGGAAAGTACGGACGAAAAGTTTAAAAAGTTATATTACAGTCCGTAAAAACATGACAAACGAAGTATTGAATAATCTTTAGGTTTTTTAACATAATTTTTCAATAATGTTCCAACGGGAGTATTCCTGTGTCTTCAGAATTGCGATGGAACAGAGCTCGCTCTCACTGAACGCGCATGGTATGGCAGACCTGACTCATACTCTCTCCTTTCGGCCCCACTAAACAGTAAAGGCATCAGACAAGGTTATAACGACTGTTGACATCTAATGGAAGCCGTAGAAGTGCAACATCACCAATATCCCACTGCATCTTCAATAGGAGCTGAGTTGAAAATCGCCCAACCTCAGATTTCTCACTTCCTGGTTGGATTTTTTCTCAGGTTTTTGCCTGCCTGATGAGTTCTGTTTTAACTTACAGACATCATTCAAACAGTTTTAGAAACTTCAAGTGTTTTCTGTCCAAATCCACTAATAATATGCATATTCTAACTTTTATGGCTTTGTAGCAGGCCGTTTACTCTGGGCATGCTTTTCACTCGGACGTGAAAATACTGCCCCCTACCACCAAAGAAGATAAATCGACTGATTACCTTATATGAACGGTAAATCAGTAAAATCTTTGAAATTGTTCCATGTTCCATTTATATTTTTGTTCGGTGTACATAGGGCAGCAGCCTCTAAGGTGCATGGTAGAATAACCGGGTGGTAGCCGGCTAGTGACAGTGACCAAAGTTCAGGGCAGGTTACCGGCTAGTGGTGACTAGACTATTTAACAGTCTACTTGACAGTTCTTCAGTCTCTCTCCCAGCTTTGATGCACCTGTACTGACCTCGCCTTCTGGATGGTTGCGGGGTGAACAGGCCGTGGCTCGGTTGGCTGATGTCCTTGATGATTTTCTTGGGCTTCCTCTGACACCGGATGTTATTTATGTCCTGGAGGGCAGGCAGTGRSSCCCCAGTGATGCGTTGGGCAGATCGCACCACCTTCTGGAGCTCTGACACAGCCCGACAGGATGTGAAGGTAGTGAGGGTCTTTTGCCTCCTTAGGTTGAAGAGGAGCTGTTGCGCCTTCTTCACCACACTATCTGTGTGGGTGGACCATTTCAGATTGTAGKTTTTCAACCTGAAGTTTTTCCTGTCGATGTGGATGGGGGCAGTTTCCCTCTGCTGTCTCKTGAAGTCTTCAATCAGCTCCTTCATTTTGTTGATGTTGAAGCATTCAGACCCTTTTCCCAGTTCTTTGATGAAGGACCTTTGGCAGTGACTACAGCCTCCGGTCTTCTTGAGTATGACTAGGGTTGCACATTTTGGGGATATTCAGAGGTGGAAACTTTCCATGGAAATAACTGGGAATTAATATTAATACCATTTAAATGTAGATGTTATTTTTGCATTGGATATATTTACCATATCATATGGAGACAGAAACAAACCTTTTACCTTATCATAAGTAGCCAATTGCAAATTATTAAATCCTTCAAAAATAAATAAAACAATTTAGTTACGAATTGACCTTAAATTWAATTAGTTGGCTCTTCACATGGGATGATTTCACAGAAAAACAGAAGGGAATATTGAATGACGCCCAATGACCTATCTCCCAAAAATGTTTTTCAACATACATCTTTAAAATGATAGTCTAGAAACCAAAGCTTTGGTTGTCTTCCTCTCAGGCTTCCATGTCTTCTCCCTGGACCTCCTCAATGTCCACCAGACTCTGGGGCCTCCTCTTCACTGTCACTTTCCAACCTTGAGGATGGCTCGTTGTCAGGCTCAAAAAGCCTCAAATATGCCCGGATGGCCACCAATTTTCAACGCTTGTATTGGTCAGCCTGTTGCGTGCTTTGGTGTGTGTTCCTAAACAAGGACCAGTTGCGCTCTGAGGKGGCTGATGTTGGTGGGATTTGGAGGATGGAGGCAAGAGGGGATAGAGCCTCAGATCCACAAAGTCCCTTCCACCAGGTGGCTGATGCAATATTGCAGTCGTGCCAACATATCTCATCTCCATCCCAAAGCCCTTGCTTGGAATTGTACTTCGTCAGACCGCCAAGAACCTTGCCAAGGTGGCGAGACACAGTAGTGATGACACCATAGGCCTTGTTGATCTCTGCACCAGACAAGATGCTCTTGCCAGCATACTTGGGGTCTAACATGTACGCTGCGGTGTGTATGGGCTTCAGGCAGAAGTCTTCACACGTTGATGTATTTCAGAACGGCAGTTTCCTCTGCTTGGAGCAACAGTGAAGTGGGCAGGGCTGTACGGATTTCTTCCCTTACATCTGCAAGCAGAGTGAACATCAGACAGGATGGCATTGTCTCCCTCAATCCATGCAAAGGCTACCGCAATAAGTTTCAGGCTGCTTACRACTCAACCAAAATACATCATCCAGGAGAAACCACTTGATGGGGCTTTCCATATCGGCAGTGATATGGCCATTTCTTGGAGACTCCTTCCCCCCAAGGAGACTGTCAAACACGATGACAASACCACCCCTATGGGTGTTGCTTTCATGTGCTCTTATTCTTCTCACCTTGCTCGGTGAGGTAGATTGCTGCTATGACTTGATGACCCCAAGTACCTAACCATTTCCTTGGCTCTCTTGTAGAGTGTATCCATTGTTTTCAGTGCCATGATGTCCTTGAGGAGCAGATTCAATGCATGAGCAGCACAGCCAATGGGTGTGATGTGAGGGTAGGAATCCTCCACTTTAGACCAAGAAGCCTTCATGTTTGCAGCATTGTCTGTCACCAGTGCAAATACCTTCTGGGGTCCAAGGTCATTGATAACTGCCTTCAGCTCATCTGCAATGTAGAGACCGGTGTGTCTGTGCTCTTGTAGAATACTGGTTGAGGYATGTAGTTAATTATTCCTTGCCAATGAACATTCGACCACCCATCAGAGATGACTGCAATAAAGTCTTCTTTCTCTATGATTTGCTTGACCTTCACTTGAACTCTGTTGAAKTCTGCATCCAGCAAATGAGTAGATAAAGCATGTCTGGTTGGAGGGGTGTATGCTGGGCGAAGAACATTCAGAAATCTCTTCCAATACACATTGCCTGTGAGCATCAGAGGGGAACCAGTTGCATACACAGCTCGAGCAAGACATTCATCAGCATTTCTCTGACTACGTTCCTCCCTTGAGTCAAAAAAAACTTCTGATTCCAGGAGGACCATGAGCTTTTGCTATCGATAAGGTGTCTAATTCATCATTTTCACCTCAAATAGAAGTAGAGGGACTTTTGTCAGAGGTTGCTTGTTGTGAGCGCTGAGGGAACTTTATGCACTTGGCCAGATGWTTCTGCATCTTTGTTGCATTCTTCACATATGATTTGGCACAGTATTTGCAAATGTACACAGCTTTTCCTTCTACATTAGCTGCASTGAAATGTTTCCACACATCAGATAGTGCCCGCAGCATTTTCCTGTAAAGATTAGAACAAAATGAGTTAAAAAAAAAATACAATTCCATGTACAGATAAATAGTTAGGCAGTTAGACTAAACAACTCCTTTGAAAGATAACTGTTTTAAAATGAAACATATATGGAAACAGGTGAATTAACACTCAGATAGCAGGCTCGAGCAAGATAAAACCCACATGGTAGCAAAAACTAACCAACAGAAACTGTTAAGTTATAAATTATTTAAACACTTTGCTGTAGGCTACTATTAACTAGTTAACAAAAAATCATGTAATATAAAATATTCACCCTACACAGTATTGTAAACAAAACTTACCAGAAAGCATGTAGTCCTTGGCTCAGACAGTGTAGTAGTGTGGGCTCAATAGCATCTCATTAGTGTGCAAGATCTTGAGAAATCAGCTATACATTTGATGGAAGAGTGCACAGCACATGCGATGGAAGAATGCACTGTGCATACAGAGGGTTGCAATTCCATTGCACAGCTATTTTCAAGTCTCTCCAGAGATTTTTGGACGAGTTCAAGTCCGGCTCTGGCTGGGCCACACAAGGACATTTGGGGCGACCGGTAGCCTAGTGGTAGCCTAGAGCGTTGGGCCAGTAACCAAAAGGTTGCTAGCTCGAATCACCGAGCTGACAWGGTAAGAAAATCTATCATTCTGTCCCTGAACAAGGCAGTTAACCCACTGTTCCTAGGCCGTCATTGTAAATACAAATTTGTTCTTAACTGACTTGCCTAGTTAATTGAAGGTTAAATAAATTCAATTTTTTTTTAAAAATCTAAAATTGGGATAGTTTAACCAAAATATGCCACAAGACCTTGTATCTTATGTGTATCCCACAAAAAAAGGTTCACTGTTATAAGCAAATACAGCCTCAAGTCTTCTTGGGTATGACGCTACAAGCTTGGCACACCTATCTATCTATCTATATATCTATATATCTATATATATATATATATATATTTGGGGGGTTTCTCCCATTCTTCTCTTCAGATCCTGGATGGGGAGCAAAGCTGCACAGCTATTTTCAGGTCTCTCCAGAGATGTTCAAACGGGTTCAGGACTGGGCTCTGGCTGGACAAGGACATTAAAAGACTTGTCCCGAAGCAACTCCTGTATTCTCTTGGCTGTGTGCTTAGGGTTGTTGTCCCGTTGGAAGGTGAACCTTTGCCCCAGACTGAGGTCCTGAGCACTCTGGAGCAGGTTTTCATCAAGGATCTCTGTACTTTGCACCGTTCATCTATCCCTCAATCCTGACTAGACTCCCAGTCCCTGCCACTGAAAAATATCCCCACAGCATGATGCTACCACCACGCATCACCATAGGGATGGTATTGGCCAGGTGAAGAGCAGTGGCTGGTTTCCTCCAGACATGAAGCTTGGCATTCAGGCCAAACAGTCCAATCTTGGTTTCATCAGACCAGAGACTCTTGTTTCTCATAGACAGAGTCCTTTAGGTGCCTTTTGGCAAACTCCAGGCAGGATGTCATGTGCATTTTACCGAAGAGTGGCTTCCGTCTGGCCACTACCATAAAATGCCTGATTAGTGGAGTGCTGCAGAAATACGTGTCCTTCTGGAAGGTGCTTCCATCTCCACAGAGGAACTCTGGAGCTCTGTCAGAGTGATCTTCGGGTTCTTGGTCACCTCCCTGACCAAGGCCCTTCTCCACCGATTGCTCAGTTTGCCCAGGCAGCCAGCTCTAGCAAGAGTCTTGGTGGTTGCAAACTTCTTCAATTTAAGAATGATGGAGGCCACTGTGTTCTTGGGGACCTTCAATGCTGACATTTTTTGGTACCCATCCCCATATCTTTGCCTCGACGCAATCTTGTCTCGGAGCTCTACGGACAATTCCTTTGACCTCATTGCTTGGTTTTTACTCTGACTTGCACMGTCAAATGTGSGACCTTTTATAGACAGTTCTGTGCTTTTCCAAATAATGTCCAATCAATTGAATTTACCACAGGTGGAATCCAATCAAGTTGTAGAAACATCAAGGATGAAACAGGATGCACCTGAGCTCAATTGAGTCTCATAGCAAAGGGTCTGAACACTTAAAGTAAATACAGTATTTTTTTAMACATTTGCAAGCATTTCTTAAAACCTMTTTTCGCTTTGTTATTATGGTGTATTGTTTGTAGATTGATAKGGGGGGGAAATGATTTTATCAATTTTAGAATAAGGCGGAAAGTTAACAAAATGTGGTGAAAGTGTCTGAATACTTCCCGAAGGCACWGTATTGTAAATAAGATATTTKATTTAATAGATWTGCAAACATTTCAGAAAATATATGCATTTCATTATGGAATATTGTGTGTAGATGGGRGAGAATTATTTTTTTATTGAGCCTATAACAACAATTTTGAACAAGCCAAGGGGCATGAATACTTTGAAGACATGGTATAAAACAGGAAAATCTATTTTTTTTACTGCACTGGGCCTTTCATTGTAGGCTTTATTAAGAAGGATATCCAGGTGCCCTCCAAACCATGTGCTTATGATCATATAGTTAGACTAACACAACTGTTGTAGTTTTTGGTTCTTCGACAAATATTTGCCKGTCGTAAATACATTTTTCAAAAAACTTGCATATGTTCTAATACCTTCAAATATTATTTGGTTTTCTGAGACCTGTATTTGAATATCAAATTGTTYCCTTTTAGTTGAAACACTATACAAACCATCTTTGACTACCTTGAGTATTTGATAAGTTGGCATTTTCAAATAAACGACTATAATAAAAACTATTTTCTGCCCAGGTCTGTGGAGAACACAAAAGTCAACTTCATGTCAGCCTTGCAGACTTTGTGCAACTGACCTCATTGTCCCATGTGAGTTCACTCTTCAGATGGTTGGTCTCTCTCGCTCTGTGTGTGTGTGTGTAAAGGTTGCAGTGTGTGTTTATGTAAAGTGTGAGGCCCTCTGGCTTGTGTTTACTCCACATTGTCTCACTGGACTTAAAATACCAGGAGAGAAGGCTGTCGACAGCACACACACCATTCACAAAGAGAGAGTGAGGTAGCGAGACGTGTTAGAACAGTGTCAGTAATCTCTCCCCACATCCCCTCCACAAATTCACTAATGCTTAGGGGTGACTGACAACCAAGTGTGTGTGTGTTGAAAGCCCACCAAGTGAGTCAAATCAGCAACCTACGGCTGAATCCATCCCCAACACTCCTGTCTAACTCCAACRCAAAAGTGTGTGTTAAAAGAGGAAAGGGGCCAGAGCAACTCTCCCTGGGGTTACAGTATCCGTGGGGGGGTCCACCTATAATCAATCCCCGATCACGGAACYCTACACGCTTCACTTCCAGTCCTGATCTAGAGTGCACCTGATTTCACCCTTACTGTTTTGTATACCCCTAGAGTTTTTGTTCCAWATTTTGGTGAGGGTAGATGCTGGACAGCACACATGGTGGTGTGCTACGATTCAGCTATTGTACAGTTTACATTAGCATGTAGATCTTCACTCAGACAGAGAGGCGTGCATCTCTTACACACATGCCATCTAATGAGGAGGAGGGAGCATTAACCACGGTGCTGACTAAAGTCAACACAACCTCCACTGTGTGTGCGTGTGGTAATGATCTCCTGTGGAGAGCAACATTAGGTCAATTGAGCTTCTCCACCGCCGCCTCCTCATGACAACAATAGCTCATTAATACCTGGGGAGGGGAATGTAGAGGCAGACAGGGTATGCGAGTGGGGTGGTAAACGTACATGGAGAAAGAGCAACTACTGCCAGTTGTGTCGTAGGGAATATTTTTCACATCTGAGTTAAAAAGCTAACATTATGATCTAAGATTTTATGTCTTATTAGACAAACAGAAAGGACTTGGTGGATAAACACAAATAGGTCCTCGGCCCCAATATACAGAAAGCAAACAAAAAACAATGTTAACTACAACTAACATAGGTACGCATGGATGGTGATGACAGAAATACTGTAGCATCTATACATGTGTCTCTCTCTCACACGTGCACACATTCCTGCATCAGCGTTTTAGCAGGACGGTGTTGAGGCATGCCTGCTGCCGGAACGCTAGTGTGTTATCATAACACACCATGAATCGCTACGAGACACATTACACTGCTCAGAGTCAGAGCACACAGAACTCACCGTTCACTGTCCCTTATGACACACACCAGACATCACACACTGGATACACCGCCACACCACACAGAAAGCTATGTTAGTCTAGCAGCCTTACTTGCAAAAATATMAACTCAAGATTGAGAGTGTTTAAGGCATGTTCGTGCATGTGTGACTGACTCACCGTCCTGGCGCCGGGTGAGAGGGCTCCGGGAGAGAGGTAGGGGTTGCCAAGGTTCCCCAGGTGACTCAGGTTGGCTAGGTTACCCAGGTCAGGGATCATCAGTAAGGGATAGCCAGCATATGGAGATGCCTTGAACAACCCACTGTCGTGTTGCTGTCTCAGAGCTGGAAAAGACACACACACACAGTTAACTTTAGCAATTGCTGATCCACTCCCTCTGAGCGGTAGACTGGGGTCAACAGTGCTCATTGAATTGAGAGAGAGGAGGGGGGCGGGGGGATAGGAAGAGGGAGAAAGGAGGGTTTTGGTTGTTTCTTATAAGGGGTGTAAAATGACCTCATTTCAACAAAGCTCATTTCAATGAATGGGGAGATAGAGGGAGACTGGGAGGTAGAAAGAGATAGGAAAGATAATCCATAGGAGAACGAGGTGCACTCATAAAGCATCAGTGAGAGCTACAGTTATAGTTTTACTGTTAGTTTGTAAAGTTTTAGTTACCTTCTGCAAAGAACTCTCTCTGCCTGACATAYCTCTCCCAATCTGGTCTGTGCTGCTGGGGACGTCTGTGACTGCCTGCCTGCTGACAAACACACAAACATTGTTTGTAAAACATAAATTAGATTGGTAGCTAAAAGACAACGGTTAGTACTGTACTGCAGTGGTTTATAGAGTGATTCAATCTTCCGTCACATTAACATTAGCTAAGTAGACAAACTAGTTACCTCGGAGTCAGACGAACTGCTGTTGTTCTCCGTCTCGTTGACCAGCGAGGACTTGACATCGTCCAGGTCCCGCTCAGAGGACACATTCTCGGCTGTTTTTTCCTCCTGCTCCCCCTCGTCTTTAAACGAAATTAACTCGTCGTTTGCCCCCAAATCATCCCCCCCTCCTCCGTCCAGCTGCGGCATCTTGGATTTCGAAACAGTGTGGTCTTGCTGTGGAAGTACTGTTTTAGCTAGCTAGCTAACAGTTAACTTACTCCGTTCGGAAAATATCCAGAGTTCCAAAAACCCTCTCTCAAAACACTTAACTACCTAGCTAGCACACGGTATTATTTGTATTTCCACGCTTTCCAATGGTAGTAACGATATAACRCATAAACAAMAGAATAGTTATTGAAAAACCCGCAKAAATAAGCATTCAACGACTGTTCATTTTTGTTAGCTATAGTAGCTAAGCTAACTACAGTAGCTATTTAGGTAGCTGATTTCTTGACTTGTCCTCCTCGTTCCTTGTTGCGTCTTCTGGGATAGAAAAACAAGTTACAAAACACACCGACGAAACCAAAAAGTTAAATCCATGAATATTTGTATACGGGTGTAAAAAAAATATATAGCTAGGTATCTCCTCCAACTGAAAGGGAAAACGACAACAATGAAAAGTTGTGCGTCGAAGTTTGCTGAAACACGCACGCACAAAAAACTTTATCCTGTTTCCCCCCCGAGTAAAATCCATCCGAAGCGAAGTCAGCTCACCAGCCCTACTTTCTTGCTTATTTCGCCGTCCATTATCGTTCAAACTGAGAAAATGTAATTATTGTGAGTTCGAGAAGATGTTACTCTCTGGCTGTCTATGTTCTGTTTTGGTGTGTCTGTGTTGGCGTGGGAAAGAAGAAAAGTCGCTTGGTGTTTCTGAAGTGGAGTGGAAGGAAGAGCTAGGCCGCCGCCGGGAGACTGGGGGAGGGGGTGATGAGACAAGAGGGAGGGGGGAAGGGAGGAAGAGGGAAAGAGGGGGAGGAAGGTAGACAGGGGGAGGAGGGAAGGAGGAGACAGGGAGGGAAGGAGGAGACAGGGAGGGGGGAAYATGTTTGGGCGGAGAAATGCCAGTCCAGCCATCAATCATGTGTAGAACCTGATCTTTCCCAGTTGATTTCTTTAAAATGAAAAAAAATCTTAGTCAGTGTGAAAGTTCTGGCAATACGTGTACATTTTTTGTATATCTTTGCCATGTCTGCATTAGTCTGGATTGCACACTGAATATCGCTGTTTTTTTTCACTACACTGAATTAGATTGGATTTGCAATGGCTATGTACATATTCATGGTGTGAAGTGAAGAATGTACTATGATGATAATGCGCATGCACCCATCCCGATCATAATCCCACCACACACCAATGAGTTAATGAGACAACCCAGGTAGCAAAATTATATTGAAAGACCTCTAAAAGGCAAATTTTCCAGTCATTGATGTTAGGTCCATTTTAGGTTCTGAATGAAAGGTGAAAATGTTTTTTCCGACGTCGAAAATACATATTTTCTGCATGTTGAAAATATGTATTTTCTGGGCGTTGAAATCAGGTTCATTTTCGTTTCTGAATGAAAGTTGAAAATAAATATTTGTCGGAAGTTGAAAAGACCTCTTTTCCAGATGTCGAAATACGTATTTTCCAGACGTTGAACTCAGGTTCATTTTCGGTTATGAATGGACGTTTTTTTGTCATGGCTAAATCTCTACTGCACATTCAATCTCACTGAAGTAAGAATTATATCACAATAATGATTTTTAAATACATTTCATATTGGAAAAAGGAACCAATTGAAGATTGCAACATATAATATTTATTATTGATCCTATCTGTCACATGTACTTATGTTAGCTTTTTTCAAAATCTTTAAAGGGAGCCTAAACAGTTACAGTAACTTACCCTTCTAGATAACTTGTAACAGTCTAACAAGGTCTTGAAGTCGCCTAGGCTAGATAGGGCTAGTCAACTTCAACTTCTTTTTAGATAGGGCTAGTCAACTTCTCAATTAGCTTCAGCCAGCTGGTGTGCGAACAAAATTGACCGTGGGCATTATGATTGCGTGCAGCTGCGCTCCGAATTGACGATTACTTGGGTGATGCCAACTATGGGTACGTGGGCAGGTTTGAAATAAACTCAACCCAAAGAAAACTGTTAGAGTACCCTTCATTCCGTGACATAGATTTTTTCCTATCAGCTCGCAAATCTCAGTTTTGGAGGAGACTGACTTTAATGACAAACATTATCCTATTTACACTGTATAGTTTATTTTGACACTAGAATGAATGTTTTTTATTCATATCAATGCCACATAGGCCATTGTCAAACGGAGACATTACTTTTTAGGTGAAGCCGCTTTTTAAAACTGTCAGTAATGATGTTCAAAGTAGTCAAATCTACATAATAAACCAACAGACCGCTTCAGCTACAATAACATTCTCAGTAACGGTAACATACTATGACTGTTATACAGTGCATTCGGAAAGTGTTTAGACCCCTTGACTTTTTCCACATTTTGTTACGTTACAGCCTTATTCTAAAATMTATTAAATAGATRCCCCCCTCATCAATTTACACACAATACCCCATAATGACAAAGCAAAACAGGTTTGTAGAAATTTTACTAATTTATAATACAAAAAACTGAAATATCACATTTACATAAGTATTCAGAKCCTTTACTCAGTACTTTGTTGAAGCACATTTGGCAYCGATTACAGCCTCGAGTCTTCTTGGGTATGACGCTATAAGCTTGGCACACCTG
The DNA here is from genome assembly GCF_002910315.2 of Salvelinus sp. IW2-2015. NCBI lineage: Eukaryota > Metazoa > Chordata > Actinopteri > Salmoniformes > Salmonidae > Salvelinus > Salvelinus sp. IW2-2015. The sequence goes on along the minus strand of NC_036844.1, from coordinate 10,419,833 downwards.
TATTTTGGGAGTTTCTCCCATTCTTCTCTTCAGATCCTCTCAAGCTCTGTCAGGTTGGATGGGGAGCGTTACTGCACGACAGAATTCTGCAGGGATACGAAATCCCATCTGGTTTGCACTTAGTGGGATTATCATTTGTTTTTCAACAGGACAATGACCCAACACACCTCCAGGCTGTGTAAGGCTATTTGACCAAGAAAGAGAGTAATGGAGTGCGGCATCAGATGACCTGGCCTCCACAATCACCCGACCTCAACCCAATTGAGATGGTTTGGGATGAGTTGGACCGCAGAGTGAAGAAAAAGCAGCCAACAAGTGCTCAGCACCTGTGGGAACTCCTTCAAGAATGTTGGAAAAGCATTCCAGGTGAAGCTGGTTGAGAGAATGCCAAGAATGTGCAAAGCTGTCATCAAGGTAATGGGTGGCTACTTTGAAGAATCTCAAATATATAATCTATTTTGWTTTGTTTAACACTTTTTTGGTTACTACATGATTCCATATGTGTTATTTCATAGTTTTGATGTATTCCCTATTATTCTACAATGTAGAAAATAGTAAAATAATGAAAACCCCTTGAATGAGTAGGTGTGTCCAAACWTTTGACGGGTACTGTATATATAATTTCCTGATCTTATCTCTCAGATACAGGACAGACACTTCGAAACAAACTTCTTATTTATTTATTTTTGACCATCTGTTTTTCCATGTATGCATCTTTTACTCAATATGTTTCTATGGGCTAATAGCAGTAAGGACAAATTCAATGTTTAATCAAAATGTTTTTATTTATCTTTATACCTGAAGGGGTCCAAAAATTCAATCAAATATTTAAATGATCCTTGTTATGACCATCTGAAAACAATTCCCCTGGCTTAGACTTGTAATAGCCAGTGTGTAGAATAATACCCAGATATGCAAAGGAGGATATTGCATATTTCTACCTTTATTTGTGTGCCTATTTAGGATACATCTCCATGAAGAGATTGACATCCTGTCACGCCCTGGCCATAGAGAGGCTTTTATTCTCTATTTTGGTTAGGCCAGGGTGTGACTAGGGTGGGCATTCTAGTTTCTTTATTTCTATGTTTTCTATTTCTTTGTGTTTGGCCGGGTGTGGTTCTCAATCAGAGACAGCTGTCTATCGTTGTCTCTGATTGAGAACCATACTTAGGTAGCCCTTTTTTCCACCTTTCTTTGTGGGAAGTTGACTTTTGTTTAGGGCACATAGCCTTTAGCTTCACGGTTTGTTTTTGTWGTGTTTGTTGTTTTGTTCGGCGTCTTTTTCCAAATAAAGAGAAAATGTACGCTCACCACGCTGCACCTTGGTCCTCTTCTGTTACGGCCGTGACACATCCATTATGTATTTCTGTGTAGTACAGATCAGGGACCCATAATTCAATTATGTTACTGGGTGTAAATCCACTTCACTTACTGTAGATCAAGAATCTAAATATATTTTTTTCAAACTCAAGGTGTCATGTCATGGCTGGCACCCCCTTCTTTCTGCAGACATCATGGAAAACGTGGTCACATAAAAAAAACTGAGGGAGATTTTACATAAATTATTTTACCACACTTTTTGCATCTGCACAATTRTTACAGTAAATCTGTTTTTAGGTKAAATGTTCAATGTAAATTGTTAAAAGTAGTTGTGCATAGAGTATGGTTTGTTAAGCTTTGAAATCAATGGTCTCTGAGTCTTGGCGCAATTCAGTTATCGTGGAATTGCCCATAGATAAGCAACACCATCAGATTTGCCACCAGTGCTCCTTATAGGACACATCACTGCACTCTATACTCCTCTGTAAACTGGTCATCTCTGTATACCTGTCGCAAGACCCACTGGTTGATGCTTATTTATWAAACCCTCTTYGGCCTCACTCCCGCCGATCTGAGATATATCTACTGCAGCCCTCATCCTCCACATACAACACCCATTCTGCCAGTCACATTCTGTTAAAGGTCCCGAAAGCGCACACATCCCTGGGTCGCTCGTCTTTTCAGTTCGTTGCAGCTAACGACTGGATCAAGCTGCAACAAACACTCAAACTGGACAGTTTTATCTCAATCTCTTCATTCAAAGACTCAATCATGGACACTCTTACTGATATTTGTGGCTGCTTTGCGTGATATATTGTTGTCTCTACCTTSTTGCCCTTTGTGCTGTTGTCTGTGCCCAATAATGTTTGTACCATGTTTTGTGCTGCTACCATGTTGTGTTACTACCATGTTGTTTTCATGTTGCTACCATGCTGTGTTGTAATGTGTTGCTGCCTTGCTATGTTGTTATCTTAGGTCTCTCTTTATGTAGTGTTGTATTGTCTCTCTTGTCATGATGTGTGTTTTGTCCGATATTTATTGAATTTTTTCTTATGTTTAATCCCAGCCCCCATCCCCGCAGGAAGTCTTTTGCCTTTTGGTAGGCCGTCATTGTAAATAATATTTTTTTCCTAAATTAACTGACTTGCCTAGTTAAATAAAGGTGAAATAAAATACAAAAATTAAAACCAGCTAGATGGGTATCGACTTAGAAAACCAGTCAACATTAAACACTTATTGACTTTAAGGTTCTCAATGAATAATTATGACATATCAATAACACATCCCCCCCCTTTCAGGGAATCTGCAGAGCCCCTTTCTGTCTCAGAAGTCCACTGAGAGAGAGAGACGCCAATCGAACCACAGTCCCCAAAATCCCCTGCTCCACTTCTCCAAGAAGCCCCTGCTCCTCTGCTCCTCTGCTCCCAGAAACCCCTGATCCTCTGCTCCCAGAAACCCCTGCTCCTCTGCTCCCAGAAACCCCTGCTCCTCTGCTCCCAGAAACCCCTGATCCTCTGCTCCCAGAAACCCCTGATCCTCTGCTCCCAGAAACCCCTGCTCCTCTGCTCCCAGAAACCCCTGATCCTCTGCTCTCAGGGCCCAAGGCACCGACGGCTCTGCTCTCACTTGTCCAACACACAGGTAATACACGCACCCACACACACACACACATCTGTATTATAAATAACCCTTTAACCCCTGCTCCACTGCTCCCAGAAACCCCTGTTCCCAGAAACCCCTAAAACTGCTGCCCCACTCTCACCTGTCTAACCCACAGGTCAGACATGCATGCACACACCTTTATTATAAATAACCCTTTAACCCRTGCTCCTTTGCTCTCACAGCCTGAGTCACCAGCTGCCCACCCTCACCTGTCCAACAAACAGGTCAGACATGCATGCACGCCGCTAACCCTTTCAGAATTTCAGTCAAAATAAAATGTTTGTGTGTGTGTCAGTCTTCTTTTACTGAAAAGGAGTACTGTTCTGATGATTTTGATGATCCAGAGGACGCAGCACTAGAGGACAGTAGGCCTCACACACGTGCACTCATTTCCACTCTCACTTTGTTACCGCTTAAAAACTACAGCTGGCCGGAGGTCTTTTTCATCTCTCCGAGCCAACCGTTGCCACCCTGGTTCCGGGTACAGAGGTGCCCATTGGCCCAGACGAGGTGTATGAGCCCCTGCCATTGGCTGAGACAAATGAGAACATTTATGAGGGTATCTACCAGGACACACCAACACTGAGTCTACATGAAGTAGGATGACGTTGCCCTCAGCCGTGTTATGAATACAATGTTTTAATCGCCTTTAGGTTTTCTTTAACTCCTTATCACTTGAAAATCACTTGAACAATCTCTCTCTCAGGTGGTGGAGCAGGGAGAGGAGGCCAGTGGACAGAATTTGTGTACTAGGGCCCTGTATGACTACCAAGCCAGTGAGTGTTGCCCAGCTCTGGTTTCAAATCACATKCCTCTTTTTCTCATTCCATATTTTCTCATCTCTCATGTTTTCTGTCATCTTTCTATTCCTTCCCTTCGTCCATCTATTCTCACCTCTCAATCTTCCCCTCAGCTGACGACTCTAAGATCACCTTTGATTCAGATGGATCGATATGGTGGATGAGGATTGGTGGGGAGGCCACAGACCGGACGGACACTACAGAATGTTCCCGGCCAATTACGTTGAGCTCCTGTAGTTCCAAAGCCCCCACATGCCGATACAACCAAGCAGAGCATCAGTTGGATCATTCTGGGACCCGTGCTAAGATTTATAGGGGCAGAGTGGAGAGACGTCAGGGAAAGAAACTGACTTGATTACTGCATCTTAATTAACCCAGGGATAATGTCAGTTTATTAGTGTTTGTCTGGTTTTAGTCAGGTCTCAGACTAGTAGGCTCTAACTCATCTTCTACGCGATCAGGGGGATGTTTTGTGTTTTACTATCTGTCTTGTCAGACTTTTGATTTTGATTGAACTTTTAAATCAAATAAKGATGGTTGCATGTCCAATTGTTTACATTTGCTTAATCTTTTCTAGCATTTGAAGCACAGTCAAGTCTAGATTATTTATGGTCTTCCCTCGACTACGAAATGTGGGTAAGTGTATTTGGGCTCCTCTGATTATTAGCAGAGGAACAGTGCCATACCACCATCTTTGTCATTAGCCATGTCATGTAGAATACTGAATGTACTGCAATGTTTTCTTAGTAGTTTTGCGGAAACAGAAAGCTGGAGCTAATTAGTTGGCATGATGAAGTACTGTATATGTATAGCRTACCTTTTCAGGTACAGTCAACCACCAGAGCCACACATGGAGCAGTTATACAAATCTTTGCCAGAGCCTTGAATCCATGGCATTGTTCGAGAGCATTAAAACGGTGATGCGTCATGGGTAAATTGTGACTGACTAACATCAATGGCACGGTGGAGAAGAGGTCCAGAAGGATGGACGTTATTGTGGATGTGGCAGAGCGGTTCCTGGGACTGAAGGATTTTTCGGCAAAGGATTTACATGATGTACTTGCACGAGCAGTACCACCCTCTCAGGCCCCGGAGCTTGGAGAGGGAGTTAGAACTTGTTACGTTAATTTTGTTTTAGTTTGGGTGTATTAAGGAACTAGAACCCTGGCCCTTTGAACGCARCCCATCTATTTTTTAATACAAGAGCACAGACTGTCTTTGACAAGAGCGTCAAAAGCAGACGGGTGGACAAAATGGCGGGTAAGCCTATGCCCTAATGGTTGTCTGTCACGCCCTGACCATAGCCCTGAGGGCTCTCTATGGTGTTTTAGGTCAGGGCATGACTGAGGGYGTTTCTAGGTATTGTGTTTCTATGTTGGTGTGTGTGTATGGTTCCCAATTGGAGGCAGCTGATAACCGTTACCTCTAATTAGGGATCATACTTAGTGTGTCCTTTTTCCCACCTGCGATGTGGGATATTGTTTTGTATGAGTGCATATGTGCGCTACATTTTTCACGATCGTTATATATTTGTTGTTTTGGAAGTTTCACTATTATTAAAATGTGGAACTCTACTCACGCTGCGCCTTGGTCCAATTATTTATARGACGGTAGTGACAGAATATCCCACCATTACAGGACCAAGCAGCGTGCCCAGGAGGTACGTCCAGCGTGCCCAGTCCGGTACGTCCTGTGCCGGCTCCCCGCACTCGCCCTGAAGAGCGTGTCATCAGTCCGGTGAAACCTGTGCCGGCTCCACGCAAACCAGCCGCTCTCTAGTGCGCCTTCCCAGCCCGATACGTCTGTGCCGGCTCCCCGCACTCGCACTGAAGAGCGTGTCATCAGTCCGGTGAAACCTGTGCCGGCTCCATGCACCAGGCCTCCAGTGCACCTTCCAAGCCAATACGTTCTGTGCCGGCTCCCCGCACTTGCCCTGAACTGCGTGTCATCAGTCCGGTGAAACCTGTGCCGGCTCCACGCACTAGGCCTCTAGTGCACCTCCCCAGTCCGGTACGTCCTGTGCTGGCTCCCTGCACTTGCCCTGAAGAGCGTGTCATCATTCCGGTGCAACCTGTGCCGGCTCCACGCACCAGGCCTCCAGTGCGCCTCCCCAATCCGGTACGTCCTGTGCCGGCTACCCGCACTCGCCCTGAGGAGCGTGTCATCAGTCCGGTGCAACCTGTGCCGGCTCCACGCACCAGGCCTCCAGTGCGCCTTCCCAGCCCGGTACGTCCTGTGCCGGCTCCCTGCACTCGTCCACCAGTGCGTGTGTACAGTCCGGAGTCTCCAGAGACGCTCTACAGCCCGGAACCTCCAGCGACGGTTCACAGACCAGAGCTAACAGCGACGGTTCACAATTCAGGGCCTCCAGTGACGGTATACGGTCCGGAGCCTCCAGTGATGGTCCACGGCCCGGAGCTTCCTGCGCCGGTGCCATGGCCGGAGCCTTCCACTGCGCCGATGCCCAGTCCAGGCACGGGGTRCAGTCCCGCTCCATGGCCGGAGCCTTCTCCTGCGCCGGTGCTCAGTCCAGGCACGACGTCCAGTCCTGCTCCATGGCCGGAGCCTTCCTCTGCGCCGGTGCTCAGTCCCAGGCGTCCAGTCCCGCTCCATGGCCGGAGCCTTCCACTGCGCCGATGCCCAGTCCAGGCACGGGGTCCAGTCCCGCTCCATGGCCGGAGCCTTCTCCTGCGCCGGTGCTCAGTCCAGGCCCGACGGCCATTCCTGCTCCATGGCCGGAGCTTCCTCTGCGCCGGTGCTCAGTCCAGGCGTCCAGTCCCGCTCCATTGCCGGAGCCTTCCTCGGTGCATAGTCAGGCACGGCGTCCAGTCCCGCTCCATGGCCGGAGTCTTTCCTCTGCGCCGGTGCTCAGTCAGGCGTCCAGTCCCGCTCCATGGCCGGAGCCTTCTCTGCGCGCGGTGCTCAGTCCAGGCGTCCAGTCCCGCTCCATGGCCGGAGCCTTCCTCTGCGCCGGTGCTCAGTCCAGCCGTCCATCCCGCTCCATTGCCGGAGCCTTCCTCGGTGCTCAGTCTAGGCACGGCGTCCAGTCCCGCTCCATGGCGGAGTCTTCCTCTGCGCCGGTGCTCAGTCCAGGCTGGCGTCCAGTCCCGCTCCATGGCCGGAGCCTTCCTCTGCGCCGGTGCTCAGTCTGGCAGGCGTCCAGTCCCGCTCCATGGCCGGAGCCTTCCTCTGCGCCGGTGCTCAGTCCAGGCCTGGCGTCCAGTCCCGCTCCATGGCCGGCGCCTTCCTCTGCGCCGGTGCCCAGTCCAGGCGCGGCGTCCGGTCCCGCTCCATGGCCGGAGCCTTCCGCTGCGCCGGTGCCCAGTCCGGGCACAGCGTTCACCTGGCTTCATGGCCGGATCTGCAGTCTGAGCGGGTGCTATGTCCCGCAGGAGCCGCCACCGACGCTAGTTGCCCACCTAACCCTCCCATCTAGTTTCAGGGGGGGGGGGGGGGGGGGGGTGTACTGTCACTCCCTGACCATGGAGAGCCCTCGGGGTTCTCTATGGTGTTTTAGGTCAGGGCGTGACTGAGGGGGTTTCTAGGTATTGTGTTTCTATGTTGGTGTGTGTGTATGGTTCCCAATTGGAGGCAGCTGATAATCGTTACCTCTAATTGGGGATCATTCTTAGTGTGTCCTTTTTCCCACCTGCGATGTGGGATATTGTTTTGTATGAGTGCATATGTGCGCTACATTTTTCATTGTTGTTTTGGAAGTTTCACTATCATTAAAATGTGGAACTCTACTCACGCTGCGCCTTGGTCCAATTATTTATACGACGGTAGTGACATTGTCGGATTTGGAGATGGAGTCGAAGGAACCCATAGAGGTTGGTAAGAAGGTGGGCAGGAAAAAAGGAAGAAAGTACAAAATATTAAGAGTATGGAGTGCTGCAGAAGGAAGTTGAACAGGACTAGAGTGATGATGAATCAACTGCGGCGGCATGTGCGGTGAAGACCGCTGAGTTTGAGCATCGTCCAGATGGTGATAAAGATCTTTTTTGGCCGAGTGMGAGTGAGATTTTTTGGAGAGAATGGATCCTTGTCTTCTGGCTGATCCATATGTGGTGCCAGGTTGGGTGGAGAAGAGGTTGGGTCGGTGGAATCATGTAGGTTTTTTGCGTTTCTGCTGTTCAGAGGGAGCGTGCTCTCCSCACCATGCGACTGGGGACAAGAACTGTGACTTGCTTTCCTTCCCGGAGCAGGGTGCCGTTGAAAGGAGTGATAACTGGAGTGGSATTAAGTGTTGAGGGCCAACAGAAGTTTAAGATGTCTGTACTACTGAGTTTTGATGCAGAGTTTTTACCAAATAGTCAATTTAGGATGTCAGTTATCCCGTGAGAGCTTTTGTCCCGAACCCATTACGATGTTTTAGGTGTCAAGCTTATGGTCATGTGGCAGCAGTGTGTAGGAGGGAAATTCCTAGATGTGAGAAATGTGCAGTTGGACATGAGACAAAGGAATGTGTGGTATCAGTGGAAAAAGTTGTMTGTAAACTGTAGGTGCTGTAGGTGCTAAACCCATGGTGCTGGAGATCAGAGGTGTACTGTGAGAGAAAGGAGAGTAGTAGAGTGTGAGGGGTCTTAAGAGTATCCCTGTGAGTAGGCTGAGATCAATAGAGTGATAGGATTAACATGTATTTCAGTAAGGTTGGTTTTTTTGGCGTTCATGGTCATGGTTGTCAACAGTATCGTGGGAATAGAACGTAAATCACAGAGGATAGATTTTGTGATGTTATCTGCAGAGAAGTACTTGGGTGTATGACATTTTACTGCAGAAGAGTTACAAGGTGTTTTGAGCGGATCAGGTAGGGACAAGGTAGTGGAATAGTGATCAATCAATCAAATGTATTTATGAAGCCCTTTTTACATTAGTATCTGTCACAAAGTGCTTATACAGAAGAATTCAGCACGTTGGCTAGGAAAACACCCTAGAAAGGCAGGAACTTTTCTCTCCGGGCGCCMTTGAATGGAGTGATAACAAGGGTGGCATAAAGTGTTGAAGAGGAGRAGTTGAAATGGAAGATTCTCTGTGTTTGTGACGTCCACCGCTTGATGAGACGTAGATCCGGTGAGGAAAAGGAGAAGACATCTGTCATGCTGTGTTTTGATGCAGAGTTGTTACCAGATAAGGTCACGGTGGGAAGTGTCAGTTATCCTGTGAGAGTTAATGTCCCAAAAATATTACAGTGTTGTAGGTGTCAAGGTTATGGGCATATTGCAGCAGTGTGTAGGAGGGAGATGCCTAGATGTGAGAAGTGTGCAGGAGGGCATGAGACGAAGGAAAGTGCGGTATCGGTGGAGAAAGTTGTGTGTGTTAGTTGTGGGGGTGATCATGGGGCAGGAGATTTGAGATGTCCGGTGATAGAAAGGCAGATTGAGGTTGCCAGGGTTAGAGTAGTACAGAAAGTGTTGTATGCCGAAGCAATGAATAGTGTTAGAGGAAGATGGGTACAGGGTGAAAGATCGTGAGAGGATTCCTSTGAGTAGGCAGAGATCAAGAGAGAGTAATGGGAATAATATGTGCTTCAGTAACATGGGCTTTTTAGCATTTATAGCTATGGTTGTTAATTGTACAGCAGAAATTAATTGAAAGTCACAGAAAATAGAGGTTGTAGTGGCAGCGGCAGAGAAGTACTTGAGATTYCGAAGATTTACTGCAGAACAGCTGCAGGAGATGTTGAGTGGTAGTGGTATGTCCCCTCAGACCATTGGTCTGGAGAAGGACTAGATAGGGTTAAATAGTGYAATGGGTGGTGTTTTTTTATAGAGTACTAATAGGTGSTATGGTAATTTTCCTTTTCKCCAATTTTGATTTATTGTATCTAAGAATATYATGTAGGTAGGCCGTGAATGGCATCACACACTAGTACAGTAGGTGGCGGTGTGTGCACCTAAAAGTTGGATGCGATCCGCCAATTAACTTCCAAAGAAGAAGAAGAAGAAGAAGAAGGTAAAAATATTTAACGTCATCAGCGTGCTGCCAGTTGTATTTTCGACCAGAAGGAGAAATGGCTGCAAGGTTACTGCTCCGATCGTCCATCAGGGCCGCTACAACTTGCCGGGCSGCCCCGGTCCCTATTCTCACCCGCGGCATGGCTGCTGGAGGTGAGTCGGTAATGTTGAGTTTTTGGGCAGAAGCATCATATTAGGCATATTTGATGTCATGCCAAGGACAGACGATGCCAGGCAATGGKGCAAGGCTAGCTATCCTATTTATCAGAGCTAGCTAACAGTATAGTATTAGATGGCTGTCATAAAATGTTCCTTGTAACAAAATATATATATATTTTTTTTATGTCGTCCGTTTTTTGTTCACATGAAGTAGCTAACTGAGCAGATGTACATTTTTCCATGTTCTATATTGAGCTATTTTGTCTTTATAGCTACCTTAGCCAAAGATGGTGCATTAGCCATCTAGCTTAGTGTCGACTTTATTATTGAGTGTGGTTAGCGCGAAAGTAGCCCAGTGCTAATTTTGCTAGCTGGCTAGCTAATTCCAATCACTTCAGCTAGCTGATAAGCTAGTTAGCTAAGCTTGCTAGCAAACACTGATGATTACATGTTTTCAGGCATCCCCACCGACGAGGAGCAGGCCACTGGTCTGGAGAAGATCGTTATGAAGGCTGCCCAACAGGGCGCGGTACGTCAAGATTTTGGAATATTTGTAATAATATTTTAACGTCAGGTGTATTGCACTAACTAACGTTAGAACGCTAGCGTTGATGTAGCTCTCGAGAACCCAAGGCCAGGGTAAGTCTAATCAGTTTATTTATGATTTCTGGTAGATCATCAAAATAAAAAAAATCACATCACGTTTTTGTAATCATTAAGCAGTTTTGTTCATAATTAAGTAGAATACTTTTGGAAGTTAGTTGAACGTTTTAAAGGTACATTCCTATAACAGGTTGAAAATGACTCTGTCGCTACATCCTGTTGACAACAACCTTTGATAAATAGACCAATGTCAAAACAAAGGTCAGTTTAAATCAATGAATATGCTGAACCAGTTCATGATATATTTAAAACCTAAACATCAAATGTGTTACCTACACATGCATGTGCTACATTAGTCATCATATTATTGTTTATTTTTTAGAGCACCTTATGAACTGGATTTGCACCAATCCCCATGTTTTGACAAGTGGAGATAAATCACTCATGAATTAGTATGCGCTGTTGAAACTAACACAACTAAAAAAACACATGGAAACTGGAAATGTTGTTTACACCACTCGTTAGAAGACAAGTTACTGAAGACAGCCAGCTACATTTGAGTGATGCATTTTGATATGGGGGTGGCCGAAACGCAACACTTATTTGTCAATCACTTGTACCGCTATCGTGTTAATCAATAGAATGGGGGGGGGGGGAGAAGTAAGGTTGCACGTTCTATTCAAACTTAACTACTATAAAACATGGACTCTGGGAATAATATGTATATCACTAGTTAGACATGTTAATCCTGGCTTTTTGCAAACCTTTGGACTTAATTTTCATACCAGTGAGAAATTATATTTTTAWAGTACAAAYGATGCACTTAATGTACGCAGTTTAGCAAAGTTGCACCTGGCTTTAACACAGCCTCCAGCCAAGGTACGACACATCTTCTCACAATGCACTCGCATTTCCATTGGACCATTCCACGTTTCCGGCCGGAAGCAGGTGTTAAGGCGTCTGCATGCATCCCAGCCGATACAGTTCGGAAGAGTTTGTGCATATTTGGATGACATTTTGATGTTTATGTTCGTTTTGGGCTTCGCTGAGGTTTTTTGGGGCAAATAGTTTTTTTCTTGAGACATGCCGAAGTCTCAGGAAAATCTTCAATTCAACGAAAGACTACTTGTTTTCATGCACATTGACATTTAGAAATACTGCACCAAACATCTTGGATGTAAAATTGCACGACTAAGATCTCTGCAAAAACGTCAAAGTATTGACAGAATTCTTGAGGTTTCTTAGATTAATTCTGACTATTTTGAGGAAGCTAGGGCATCTCAAAATGGACAAACCTTACTATTGTTGCTTTTTGTCATTTTTTTGAAGCAAAGGTCTTTTACGGGAGTGTGCGAACACACTTGTTCGCCTGGCTGACTTTGGCTGACGGCAAGCCAAACTGAGGCATGCTGATGCCTTTACTCAAAACAACTTTGATAAACTGCATACAGTAAGTTTATCTTTTGTATCTGGAACATTTGATCTTGTTCATATGAAAGTTAATGGGCAACTCCACCATGTTTCAACCTCATTTTCATTATCTCATCCAGCACAATACCAGTGTCAACATATGTGCAAATTAGGCATTTCTATGTTGAAAAAAAATAAAATCTGGTAGACCTTTAACTTAAATGAAAAAATTAACTAGGCTAGTTGGTTAAGAACAAATTCTTATTTACAATGACGGACTACACCGGTGTTAGCAATTGATGTTATTCTTCAATAACACTGACCCCAAAGCAAATCAGGTGGAGAAAATATATTTATTTGAGAAGGACAAATCAGATGCTATGCTGCAAAGTGGACTTCAGTCTTCCCTGTCCTCAGTTTTTCTCCACAGAACAAAGGACAGGATGCCACTTATAACCCCACCCTAGCCTGGGGTTGACCAATCAGAAGTCCTTGCAGTACAACTGGGCCAATGACCAAATAACAATTATCCTGGCCCAGACTCGATGTACAGAACGTAGCTCTGAGTTCAGGAGTGACATTCCACAGATTCTAAACAGCTGTTGAACTGAAGACCAACTATTTACATTGACAATTCCCTATTGACCATTATTTAGTTTAGTACTCTTGTCTTTAGTCCTGTCATCCTCTGCGTTGTGTATTTATCTTCAAAATATTCTTGTACCGCCAGTTGTGCGCTGCCCTATGGGACTCCCAATTACGGCCGGATGTGAAACAGCTTGGATTTGAACCAGGGACTGGTTCTTGCACTGAGATGCAGTGCTTTAGACCGCTGCGTCACTCGGGAGCCCAAATCGTCAAGTTAAAAAATGAAAGTGCTATAAGCTTCACGGTGCCGTGAAGAGCAAAAAAAGAGACCCTCCCTTGGCCTAGAAACTAGGGTCATTATACCGTCATACCATACCGGGTATAGGGTATTAACGAATGTGTGAGCAAGGGGAGCTATTTCTAAAAACAAATGTTATTTAAAAAACTTGACGCACAAAACAATTTAGGCAACAGGGATCTTGATTTAGGAGGGGGTTGAATGTCTCTGCTGTAACCAAGAAGATTAATATTGACATCTAGTTGGCAAACTAAATGCATAGTTGGAGCTGGATATAATTTATTTGACATCTTAGATTTCTTATAGTTATAAGCGGTGGTGTAGCATGCAGCCCCCGCAAGTGCTCCCAAACAGTGGCGGAATTGCTATTTAAAAAAAAAAAAAGTTTTTTATAAGTTCCAAATGTTTCAAACTATCGGGTGCAAGGTGTATTTGCGTTTAGACAGAGCATTGGGGGAGCGTCGGGACATTTTTCCATAAAGCATATTAACACGCTAGAACTGATGTGCATCAAAAAATAAAGGCCAACTCTGCAAGGTGACGTCAGAGTGCGCAGCTGAACACTGTATGCTGGAAAACACTCGGTTTGTTAGTTTTGATTAAAATGAAACGGCTATTAATTAAATACGAATACCAAACGTGTTTTTGCATGGGTTCCACGAGTACTAGCTGGCTGTACTACAGATACCTGTTGTGGGAAAGACTCATTGTTATCTTTTCAGAAAACTGGTTGCAGTAAAAGCAAACCTGGAATCTAAGGAGATCCTGAGGGGAATAGACGAGTACCAACAGCTTTACGTCATGGAGGAACAACATACTCCATCATGGAAAGATCCAACTACCTCACAAATTAACTTTAACCTGAAAAAATTTGAACACTACCAACAAAAGGAGCTGATCAAAGTCAGGGGAAGGGAGCTTAAAGGGACACATTCGGTCTCAATGACCAATTTCCATGGGAGATAAACGAACGTAGTAAGAGACTGTATCCGGTACAGAGACAACTGAGGGAGAAGGGTAAGCGAGCCTTTCTCATTGTGGACAAACTCTTTATAGATGGACCGCTATTCCCGTGACGGCTCCATAACACCATGGCTGTACTAAATTCTACAGGGACTTCAGGGTATGAAAAAAGTATGGGAACTGTAAAAATATCTGAACACAATGAAGTGGATATGAACATACTTACTCAATTACATTTTCGCTTGTACATACACACCTTATCTCGCTCTCTTCTCACTCCCTTTCTTCCTCTCTCACCTCTGTCGATCTGTTTTATAATTTTATGTTTCTTGTTTCTTTATGTACTTGTAAACATATATAAACATGTAGACAACAAGCAGGGAGAAGTTGTCAGAATAGGGGCATTGGGGAATAATAACATATTGTACAGAATACATTTGTACTAAAGGTCGACCAAATATGATTTTTCAACGCCGAGGATCAAAAAAAGCCGATACCGATTAATCGGCCAATTTTTCCTTTTTTTTCTTTTTAGAAATGTATTTGTAATAATGACAATTACAACAATACTGAATGAACACTTAACTTAATATAATACATCAATAAAATCAATTTAGCCTCAAATAAATAATGAAACATGTTCTATTTGGTTTAAATAATGCAAAAACACAAAAAGTGTTGGAGAAGAAAGTAAGTGAAATATGTGCCATGTAAGAAAGCTAACGTTTAAGTTCCTTGCTCAGAACATATGAAAGCTGGTGGTTCCTTTTAACATGAGTCTTCAATATTCCCAGGTAAGAAGTTTTAGGTTGTAGTAATTATAGGAGATATAGGACTTTTTCTCTCTATACGATTTGTATTTCATATACCTTTGACTATTAGATGTTCTTATAGGCACTTTAGTATTGCCAGTGTAACAGTATAGCTTCCGTCCCTCTCCTCGCTTGAACCAGGAACACATCAACAGCCACCCTCGAAGCAGCGTTACCCATGCAGAGCAAGGGGAACAACTACTCCAAGTCTCAGAGCGAGTGACGTTTGAAACGCTATTAGCGCGCACCCTGCTAACTAGCTAGCCATTTCACATCAGTTACACCAGCCTAATCTCGGGAGTTGATAAGCTTGAAGTCATAAACAGTGCAATGCTTGAAGCATTGCGAAGAGCTGCTGGCAAAACGCACGAAAGTGCTGTTTGAATGAATGCTTACGAGCCTGCTGGTGCCTACCATCGCTCAGTCAGACTGCTCAATCAAATCATAGACCTAATTATAACATAATAACACACAGAAATGCCAGTCTTAGGTCGTTAATATGGTCGAATCCGGAAACTATCATCTCGAAAACAAAACGTTTATTCTTTCAGTGAAATACGGAACCGTTCTGTATTTTATCTAACGGATGGCATCCATAAGTCTAAATATTCCTGTTACATTGCACAACCTTCAATGTTATGTCATAATTACATTAAATTCTGGTAAATTAGTTCGCAATGAGCCAGACGGCCCAAACTGTTGCATATACCTTGACTCTGCGTGCAATGAACGCAAGAGAAGTGACACAATTTCACCTGGTTAATATTGCCTGCTAACCTGGAATTCTTTTAGCTAAATATGCAGGTTTAAAAATATATACTTCTGTGTATTGATTTTAAGAAAGGCATTGATYTTTATGGTTAGGTACAGTCGTGCAACAATTGTGCTTTTAAAACAAATATGGCTAGAACCTATTTCTTGAATTCTAAATATCAGACATTTGAAAGCTTTAATTTTGACCGTCATAATACCTCTGATGGCAGTAACTTTACAAGCAATAATTATGGTCAATTTAGAGTGAGAATAGTATCTAGGTATGGTAAGGGGGTGAAATAAGTATAGCCAGTTATAATTGTAACGGTTTAGCAGATTATTAAAAAAGATCACTTTTTACATGGCGAAAAGGAATATAAAATACTGTTTACAGGAAACTCACTGCATCCTTAGATGAAGTTGTGTGGGAAAAGAAATGGGGTGATGAAATAATTTTCTGTCATGGACYAAGGATCTCAAAAGGTGTGATAATTAATATCAACAAAAATGTAGATCTGAATGTGCAAATAGTCAGGGATGATTTGCAAGGAAGGTGGATCTTTTTGAATATGAAAGTGGACGAATAAGAGATTTGGCTCATTAATCTAGATGGTCCAAATCAGGATGATCCATACTACTTCGAAAACATTTAAACCAATTTATTGAACTTACAGGCAACAAATGGTCAAATCATTATGGTAGGAGACTATAACYGTGTTAAGTACCACAATGGACCGTAAAGGAAGTCACTCTATAAACTGTCATTGCCGTGCCCTTCAGGAAATCACAAATATTATGGACACATTAGAAATAGTGTATATTTGTAGACTAAAAAATGCACGATAGAGTAGACTTAATCGAGCTAGTTTCTTGTCTCTTTCTATTTTGCATTAAAGTTTTTTAATAGGAGACAGAATGCGATCGGATCATCATCTAATTGGCCTTCTCATAACTCTTATAGAATTTCCACGTGGACGGGGTTATTGGAAATTTAATCAAAGTTTACTGGAGGAAAACTTAGTTAGAAATAAGACAAAATAATTTATAATAGAATTTTTCCAGTATAACATAGGTTAAGCAATCCCCCGTATTGTTTAGGAAACCTTTTTAAATGTACCCTCAGAGGTCATTCAATTCCATATGTATCAATCATTTAAAAAAGCAGTTTCTGTCTAAAGAGACAAGACTAACAAGGGAAGACGGAGTCAACTATGATTCTCCGAATMATATTTTAAGAGGAAGCTAAATATTTTAMGCAGATGTTCTCTTTTCCGTCTCATTTTCTCCCACTGAATGAAGATTACGGTAAGGAATTCTTTCCAAATAATATAAAAAATGGAAWATTAACAAATGTACAGAAAGATCAGTGCGAAGGCCAAATTAGAGGAATAACTTGTTGAGGCCATTAAATCCTTTGTCTGGAAAAACCCCAGGGCTTGATGGCATGCTGGTAGAGGTATATCAAGCATTTTTTGATATACTAAAAGCTACATTTTTGTTAGCTTTGTTTTAACTACTCCTATAGAAATGGTAGTCTGTCATGTACTCAGCAGGAAGGTTTGATTTCTCTATTAAAACAAGACAGACTGGGTCTTTATATTTGCCGTCTATCAAAACAAAACAAAACTGGAGGCCCCTTACACTTCAATGTTGTGATTGAAAAATACTAGCGAAATGCATAGCACTCAGAATAAAAAATAAAAAAAAGGGTTTTACCAGGTATTGTTCATCCTGATCAGACAGGTTTTTTATTATTATTTTTTTTTACATGGATGATACATTGGAGATACGACAACTACTAGAAATAATAGAACATCATGAAACATCTAAGACCCCATGCCTGGTATTTATAGCGGATTTTAAAAAGGCATTTGATAAAGTAAGACTGGATTTTATTTATAAATGCCTGGATTTTTTTCAATTTAGGTGATTCTCTTAGAAAATGGGTAATAATAATGTATAGCAACCCCAGGTGTAAAATAGTAGATAATGGCTACTTCTCAGAGTTTTGAATTGTAAAGAGGAGTTTAACAAGGGTGTCCGCTGTCACATATCTATTCATTATGGCCATCGAAATATTAGCTATTAAAATCAGATCCAATAACATTAGAGGATTAGAAATCCAAGGCTTAAAAACAAAGGTGTCCATATATGCTGACGACTCACGACTTTTATATTAAGTCCGCAAGCTAGATCCCTGCAATGTCTCATTTGAAGATCTAGATAACTTTTCTGGACTAAAACCTAATTGAGAAGTGTACAATATTATGTATTGGATCTTTAAAAAAATACAACTTTTACATTACCATGCAGTTTACCTATAAAATGGGCTGATGCTGAAATAGACATACTTGTTATTCATATCACAAAATATAAAAATTAGCTCTCCACAATGAATTTCAATAGAAAACTTGTAAAAATAGATGAGATCCTGCAACCATGGAGAGGTAAATACCTGTCTTTATGGAGAAATTGCCCTGATAACTCCTTAGTCATATCAGTTTACTCACTTATGGTGCTGCCTACTCCTGATGATTTGTTTTTCAGATCATATGAGCAAAACAAATTTTGCTTTCTGGGACGCTAAACCAGACAAAATAAAGCGTGCCTATCTATATAATGAATATGAATTGGGTGGGTTGAGATTATTAAATATGAAAGCACTAAACCTTTCTCTAAAAGCTTCACTTATTCAAAAGTTTTACTTCAACCCTAAATGGTTCTCAAGTAGATTACCAAGAAAAGCTCATCCATTGTTTAAAATGTGCCTTTTTGTCTCATGTTCTATTGATTGAAAATGATACTTTGAAAAAAGTATCTCTTTTTCAAACAAGCATTGCAGCGCTGGCTACAATTTCAATTTCATCCCCCTTAAAAGAGAGCACAAATATTATGGCTGAACTCAAATGTGCTGGTTGATAAAATACCTGTATTTATGGGAAAGGGTACTTTTGTTCTTAAATGATATTGGGATGGTAGTGTTATGTCCTTCATGGAGTTACCAGAATTGTACGAGAAGGTCTGCTCAATCCAAGAGTGCAACCAATAGATTACAGCATTACCCCAAAAATGGAGGCAGCAGCGGGAGGGGGTAGGGAACTGGTCTGGCTGCCCAAAAAATGTCATTGCTTTAGAATCTTCTGATAGGCTAATTGACATCATTTGAGTCAATTGGAGGTGTACCTGTGGATGTATTTTAAGGCCTACCTTCAAAATCAGTGCCTCTTTGCTTGACATTATGGGAAAATCAAAAGAAATCAGCCAAGACCTCAGAAAAAAATTGTAGACCTCCACAATTCTGGTTCATCCTTGAGAGCAATTTCCAAATGCCTGAAGGTACCATGTTCATCTGTACAAACAATAGTACGCAAGTAGTAACACCATGGGAACACGCAGCCATCATACCGCTCAGGAAGGAGACTCGTTCGGTCTCCTAGAGATTAATATACTTTGGTGTGAAAAGTGCAACTCAATCCCAGAACAACAGCAAAGGACCTTGTGAGGATGCTGGAGGAAACAGGTACAAAAGTATCTATATCCACAGTAAAACGAGTCCTACATCGACACAACCTGAAAGGCCGCTCAGCAAGGTAGAAGCCACTGCTTCAAAACAACAAAAAAGCCAGGCAATACTATCAAATACTAATTGAGTGTATGTAAACTTCTGACCCATTGGGAATGTGATGAAAGAAAAAAASCTGAAATAAATAATTCTCTCTACTATTATTCTGACATTTCACATTCTTAAAGTAAAGTGGTGATCCTAACTGACCGAAGACAGGGGATTTTTACTAGGATTAAATGTCAGAAATTGTGACACTGCATCTAAATGTATTTGTCTAAGGTGTATGTAAACTTGCGACTTCCTTAGAAATCCGAAGAGGGTGGCCAGCAGAGATAGATGGGAGTTGAGTTGCTGTGCGAGAGAGAATGATGGTCAAAGTAAAAAGTATGTTTTAAATGACATTGAGGGTCAGTATTTTTACAGCTAATGCAGGTTTGCCTGAGGCTGATGCCGTGCAGGTGTTTGTACACACACTCCAATTCAAATACACGGACACACACGTAATAGTGCCAGACATGCACTCAAACATATTTAGTTGGCATTGCTGTTCTGATCAGTTGTCCTTGATGTCCTTTATTTTTTAAATTTCTTTGCATTCTGTTGTTTTTCTTCTCTTTTTCCTCTTTAGTTCATTTTGTTGTGGAATGGAATTATTTGTATTTTTATTTTTTCTTCTTGGGGTGGGGACTGTGGGAGTGGTCTCGGATGGTTGATGGACAGCTATTGGGAAACTGTAGGGGGGAATCTTGGCGAGTTCGGGTTCATGTTTTTTGGGCTGGTGGGAGATCTGTCAATGTGCCCCTGAGCAGGGCATTGACCCTGGATGCTTCTGTGTCGCTCTAAATGGGAGTCTGTTGGATGACTGGTGTGTAGTTGTTGAGCGGCTTCACTGCAAGTATATTGTATGTTTCGGATATTCAATCAAATAAATTAAAAAAAGGCTAAAGGGGACGTCCAATGGCCCAATGTAATGCAATGGAATTTGAGTTAAGGGCTTGTGTTGAGGTAAAACGGCTGGTATTTTGTCAGTTTGGCAGCTAGGTCACACTCTATCAGTTTGACAGTGATCTTCGACTCTTTCTCCTTCTCCCATCTGGCTCTCTGTCTGTCAGCATTTGCCCTGGTCTGATATTTACCTCCCTTTGGCAAATCTAACCATAACTCTGTCCTCCTGGTGGCCGGTGATTTTATTTGAAGAAAAACTGAAATCAGTTTTTTTTAGCTCATTTCTACCAGCATGTAACCTGTACAATTAGCGGTGAAACAACTCTAGATCACCTTTACTCCACACAGAGACTCATACAAAGCTCTCGCACGCCATTTGGAAAACCTGACCATAACTCTATCCTCTCGTTTTCTGCTTATAAGCAAAAACTCAAACAGGAATTACCAGTGAAACGCTCAATACAAAAGTGGTCACATGAAGCGGCTGTTAAGCTACAGGACTTTCGCTAACAGACGAATATGTTCTGTGATTCATCTGAAAACATTGACGAGTTTACAAGATAAGTCACTGGCTTCATTAACCCTCAAGTCTAAGCCAGGGGGGGTTGTTGTAAGCTAAAATATGGATTTGTTTTGGTCTTACCAAGGATCGGTTTTAATTTTAAGACTCCTTAAGGTATAAAGATATAAATTATTGGATGAAACATTGAATTTGGCATTACTGCTATTAGCCAATAGAAACGCGTTGAATAAGTCCCCCAAAAAATCCAAAGGAAGTTTGTTCTGAAGTGTCCTATATATGAGAGATGTATAAGAAAGATCAGGATTATTATTATATATATATTTTTTTACATGTATTTATCCCCTTAGTTTAGTGCCTAAAATATCTCATTATATACTTCTTTTTTTTTAACCATCATGAGGTTTGTGGGCATCCTAGAGCTGAAGTGGTTCAGTAGTGGTCATTACACTTTGTAGGCCAAACCGTTTGGACACTACAGACATTTTTGTGAGAAGATCGCTCAAGCTCTGCCATCTTTCACCGGAAAGGGCGATATCAGTGGATGTTTTGGATTGAGACGCAAAAACAACATCTCTCTAGCTTAACAGACAAATTTTGATGGGGATTTTATGTTACTTAGATTTCCATGGGGCTGTGTAAGTTTATAGGCTAAGGGTTTTAAGTGCATCAACGGCGTCGTCCCCGGTGACCGTACGTACATATCCCAACCAGAAGCCATGGATTACAGGCCACATCTGCCTTGAGCTTAAGTCAAGAGCTGCCGCTTTCAAGTAGAGGGACACWAATCCGACCGCTTATAAGAAATCCTGCTACGACCTCAGAGCCATCAAACAGACAGTGTCTACACAGGACTAAGATTGAATCTTACTACGCCGGCTCTGATGCTCGTCAGATGTTGCAGGGCTAGGGCTGTGGCGGTCACACACTTTTGTCAGCCGGTGATTGTCTCACGGTAATTGACCGTTAATTAACATAAACATGTTTAGTATCTCCTGGCTTCCARGCATAGCCTACAAGCTACTGACACAGACCTTTTTGGAACATCTACATTTAAAACTAATAAATCGATGTCAAATATTCTACACCATCACAATAAATCCATTATTTTACACAGGTCTAAAGAAACATAATTTGAAGAAAATGTAGTACAATTCAGAAGAACAGAATAGCATGCGGAGTTGTCCTTATGTTAGGCCCTGATATGGCTATGCCACATGGCTGTCGGCTACGGMAGTTAATTTAGCAGACAAGATTTGCTTAGAATTCCATGGCATACATTTTTAAGTTTATAGTATGAGGGATACAATTGAACATAGCTGAATAAAATAGAAAGGATATTTTCTCCAAACGATTTCAAAGGAAGTGCGCACATGCAGCTGTTCTGTGTTGAGCTGCACACCATCACGCTCATTCYCAATTTGACAAGCACTTGATAATATTTTCACCGACCCTTGAATTTCCCGGCAGCATCCCCCTTGTGTGACCGTAATGCCCTCTAAAAAAATCCATGCCTTTTGTGGCCTTGGGCTGAATATAATAATTGTAATTCCCGGCTGCCGTGCTCCGAAGCCCCTCATTCACTTGGCTCCTTCAGATTGGAACCAATGCATTTCAACTCATAAGTCGGCTACAATTCAATTAAATTCCGACGCCCATATTGAAAATGTTAGAGGTTTCCATATTTAGCCTAATTTTCATCAGCCAACAAGATGAGTAGCCCTAACGAAAAGCAAAGCCTATGTCAATCTACTATCCCTAATAGTACAAAAGTTGACCTCATAGGCTTATAGCCTACTACCATGTGCGCATTGCTGCGCTTAAAATGTGAAGAAATCACATAATAGCTTTTCAACATTTTAAGCTAAATGTTCAAATAAACCTATTAAAATTATAGGCTGATCATTTCTTTGTTAGTGGGAAAATGTACAAAATCAGCAGGGGATCAAATACTTTTCCCCCCTCACTGTACATCTCCCTTAATGTCAGCAAGACAAAGGAGCTGATCATGGACTACAGGAAACGGATGGCCGAGCACGCCCCCATCCACATCGACGAGGCTGTAGTGGAGCATGTTGAGAGCTTCAAGTTCCTCGGTGTCCACATCACTGCCAGCTGATGAAGCGTGATTCCTCACTCCAGAGAACAAGCTAGTGTGGGCTACCACTTTGTGGCGGAGCCATTTTTGCTCCTAGACGTTTCCACTTCACAATAACAGCACTTACAGTTGACCGGGACAMCTCTAGCAGGGCAGATATTTGTCAAACTGACTTGTTGAAAAGGTGGCATACTATGACGGTGCCACGTTGAAAGTCAGTTCTTCAGTAAGGCCATTCTACGGTCAAAGTTTGTCCTATGGAGATTGGGTGGCTGTGTGCTTGTGTGCTTGATTGTATACACCTGTCAGCAACGGGTGTGGCTGAAATAGCCAAATCCACTAGTTTGAAGGATACTTTTGTATCTACCTTGATTACCTCGGACCCCTGCACATTGACTCTGTACTGGTACCCTGTGTGTATATAGCTAAGTTATCGTTACTTATTGTGTATTCCTCTTATTTTTCTCTGCATTGAGAAGGCGATGGTAATTTAAGCATTTCACTTAGTCTACACCTGTTTTACGAAGCATGTGACAAAATATGATTTGATGTTACTTGGCTAACTTAGCTAYGATCATTACAAGGTTTCTTAGTGGGCTTTGCCCTTATTGTAGTTCACTCTCTCATACTGTATAAGTCTATTACTGAACCTGCCTTGTTTGAATTCCTTCCAGGACCCCTACAGCATGCTGAAACCCAAGGAGTATGCGGGCTCCAAGGCTGACCCTCATCTGGTGCCCTCCATCACCACAAAGAGGATTGTGGGCTGTGTCTGTACGTGACTGGCTTCATATTAGTCTTTCAACAGCTGTCTGGTAGCTTTCTGTTGCCAGAAGCRATTCCACTCTCATTTGTCTTGGCTGTCTGATTGTTGTAGTCTCTGCTCATATCTAATCTCTCCTTCAAACACTCTCTGCCTCTTCTCTCCCTCTCTCCCCTTCCCCTCTCTCCATCTCTAGGTGAGGAGGATAACACAGCAGTGGTGTGGTTCTGGCTTCATCAGGGCGAGGCTCAGCGCTGTCCCTCCTGTGGCTCCCACTACAAACTGATGCCCCACGAGCTGCCACACTAAAATATATACACCCTCTATCTATTATATACATACACACATTTTCTCTTACATTCACTCTGAAAGATTKCAGCTTCTTTAGAATGGGGTAAAGTGGGGTTAGACAGTGATGTCAGAAATCACAATGCTCTTTCAGGAAGTGTATTTGCACTGGGAGTAGGGGTTTCTAAATTTAGAATGTTCTCTGTGCACTTTCTGGTTTCCTTTTCTGATTTCTTTGCTGTCCAATTCTTCTTTYTCTCATCCTAGCGTCTACTTGATGATCTGACCTCAATGTCGTTCTGTGCTTACAGCACCAGTTATTGTTATAAACGTACCAAAGGCCTAGGCTTTACAGTGTGGGACACAATGTTATTTTTCAAGCAATTCTATTCAAACAGCAGTTTACGTTGACGTATGTACTGTACAATGTTACACTTGGTCCAGTTACCCCTCTTATCAAACCAATAAACTCMTAACTCCTCTTGCTTTTTCAGTGGTGAAGTGTAGATTGTGGTGGTGATAGCGGGACCCTTGTGGTGGGTTGTGTTATGTTCTGTATATGTACCACAGTTTTGTAAGTCTCTCGATATGACTTGCTTCTGCTACATGTGGCCAGTCACCAACACCGTTTACCATCAGATTATCCCAGTTCTGTGCTTCCCTGCAGATGTTCCATATTCTTTCTATATAATGAGTACGGTTACATGCACACAATACGATTTATTGTGGGTAGTCAGATGACTATAATGGTTTGATTTTAAAATGTTCACATATTTTGCAAGAAGAACAATTTCCCTAATAATCGTGTTTACATGGACACATGAAGTCAGGCTACCTGATGGGACTTTGATGAATGCAGAAAATCGCCACTCAAAGGTTCTACTTGACCGACCATGTTATTTTTGGGAGTTCGATCTAGAAGCGAAAGAAACGCACYCCTATTTAGGCGAGGTGCTGGTTAGCGGAGTAGAACACWTGAAAAATTAAAGGAGAGCCGCACACWCTAGGGGTTCAGACGTAATAACCTAATATCCAACGTTTAGATAGACAAGCTGTCTTCATCGGGGTATAATGACAAACWCTGCGGGGTGACTAGTTTATATGGTGTCAAAGGACACATACAGGGGACAAATCATGGCTGGGTGTGGCCTGAGATCATTGGTTAATTCTCATATATRAAGAAAACATACAAAAAAAACAATTGGATAGCATACGATCATCGACACAATTTGGCTACATAGGCCTGCAAAATCACAAGAATGGCTTCAGATCAAAATCTACCGTGAGACCGAAGGGAAATTAAAGTTCCAGGCAGCCTCTCGTTTTAACAATAAATTGCCGAGGTCACCCCCTCTCCTAGGGAGGGTGACATGTTCGATGCKGATAGAACGTAGGGACATGTCACTCGCGTTAGAGGGAGGCTCACTCGAGTCGGCTGGTGCTATTACATGCACAGACAGAATACACTGCTGAAACGGCGATTTAAGGTGTTTGCATGTTGTAATCATTCAAAATTGCCCTGAAAACCAAGTTTTAATCAGCGTATGCTTACTTCGATTATGAACCATGTGGCGATTTTAAGATGAGCAAAGTAAGGTGTTTACATGACTAATGCCATGCTCTGCCTACTGCCATAAGCAGTTTATTATGAATTAGTGAACCGTACTGGCAGATTGATATCATTGGAAAAAAACTACTTCTGCCTAGTTATTCCTGAGGKTCTTGAGTGAGTCGTTCAGCTGGTTAGTTTGGAAACTGCTGTTTTGAAGCACGTCTACATCTCAGTCCGACTCCACAACTTCTGTATCGGACAGAACATCAGAATGTCTGAGTTCCTTCGTTTTAAGGTAGTCACACTAGTGTTATTCCATTCTCACAGTAGGCCTACAYTATGTTGATACGGATGTCTTCCACAAGATGGCGGGAAATATGAGGATTCTTTGACCCACTGCTTGTCTTCAAATGACACCTTATTCACTATAGTGCACAACTTTTAAATGACACCATATCCCCCTCAGAGTGCACTATATTAAATGACCCCATTCCCCATATAGTGCACTACTAAGTGGAGGGGGAATAGTCTAGGTTTAGGTTGTCAGTGATTTGCCCGGGGCTATAATCCTCTGTAGCCTAATGAAGTTGCGTTTCCATGGCTACTGGAAGAAAAGGATGGTGTGATGCCCAATTACCCATCGTGTTTTTATATATATTTTTTCCTGTGTATTTGGGACTCATTCCTTGTCCTTCTATATTGTCATCTCCTCTACCKATTACCACTCTTTCAGGAGAGGTTGAGGGAGGGGGAGGAAGAGAGGACAGTCACATCCTACAGGCCTGAGAAATGCCTGACTTGAGCATGGTGAGCTGGGAAATTATTTATACTGCAGGAAAGGAGGTAGGAAGGGTGGAGAGGAAAAAGGGGGATATGATGAGTGAGAAGGGAGAGGGTGAATGCCATAGAGAGGAGAAGAGGTAGATGGAAAGGGGGAGAGGCAGAAAGGCTAAGTGTTTTGGGAGGAGAACTCAGGAGGATTACYTCAACTGTGCTGACTTTATTAAGCTGCAGTTGTTACTTTTTGTCTACTGCTGCTGAGCCACTGCTCTCCTGTCTTTCACTGAGACACAGAGGTCTGATTTGGAGGGAACTGTCCTACCTTCAGTCTGCTGCTGGCATGGTCTCCTCTCCTAGAGGTCCAGGGTGTCTTACCCTGTCTTCATCATGGGCATGTCTGCTGTGGGAGCCCCCTGTCAGCTCCAGCATCGGGKTACTAGGGTCAGATCAGCCGGATGGGTCTGAGACCATAAGACCTTCCTGACCCTGCTGTATGTTTGTGTTAGTTAGAAAAAATGAATTTAAGTATCACTGCAGATTTTATTTTAAAACCACATTGTGGACAACTCCAATTGCGTTTTTACATACTAAAAACAATCATGGTCAAACATGGTACAAGCYTCATCTATAATACATGACATCTATGCATAAAAAAGTACAGTGGATAAAAGGACGATAGMATGTCAGGCTTTGGCACAGGCATTTACACGAAGGCATGAGCTTCAGTTTCAATGGAACCATCGTTACATAAAGTACAAACGCGTTAATCTAGGGGGGTGTTTGTGCATCAACCAGACTCGAGCGAGAGGGGCCACTCCACATCTACATTTTGCAAAAGAGCTTCGATTTTGCTGGGATAAAACGGTAAGTACATAAGGTTATATCCCCAAAGTGCATTTAAAAAGGCTTGTTACTTTCAGGTTCATTTATCAGTTACCACTTTAGTTCATTGTGTTCTAAAAGTGCTCATTCAAAAGCATTACTGTCACTTCTAGGATATACTCTATCAGTGAGCTGAGTCATATGGTTGGAGTTAAAAAAGGCTTTGACGTACACCTCTACATAGATGTTCATTTGGAATGCTGCAAAATCTCTACCAATTAAAAGAAAATGCATAGCCACTGGTGATGCAATATAGTTTTCAAGCCCATATCGCCTTGAATAGTAGCATATGGCATGTACAGTGCATTCGGAAAGTATTCAGACCCCTTGACTTTATCCACATTTTGTTACATTAAAGCCTTGTTCTAAAATGGATTACATTGCCCCCCCCCCCTCATCAATCTACACACAATACCCCATAATGACAAAGCAAAAACAGGTTTAGAATCTTAAAAAATATATAATAATGCGAATGTATGCTTGTCCCAACCAAGCACCTGAGTTAACTGGCTAAAGTTGGCTAGCTAGCTACTTCCAGACACAAATGAGAGAACACCTCACTCTGACCATTTTACTCACCGTAGCAGAGCTGGTTAGACTGTTTACATGTTATCTAGAGCTTTCTTGYCTAACTAAACTCAGCAAAAAAGAAACGTCCTCTCACCGTCAACTGTGTTTCTTTTCATCAAACTTAACGTGTAAATATTTGTATGAACATAAGATTCAACAACTGAGACATAAACTGAACAAGTTCCACAGAGCTGTGTGTAGCCATCAAAAAAACGATATGAAGGTAAAAAGTCAGTCACTCACCCACTCCTCCAATGGCATGACATCCTCCTAGCAGCTAGCTAGCTATCTAGCTAATGTTAGGCTCTGTGTTTTTAACTTGCTAAATAAATACAGTAGCAAATTAGCCACGTTATGACTGACTTGTGATCATTGCCCTTGCTGTTTTAATTGTATTGAGATTCCCAGCCTTAGTTACATTCGTCCATWTTTGTCCTGAATATTCAGTCATTGAAACTGAAACAGTGCATCCTGAATGCAGGCAGCAAACTATGTACCAGTCCAGCTGTGATTTACAACCTGATAGTAATATTTTTGGACTACCAAGAAATGTATAGGTGAATTATATTAATCATGCATTGATCTGCATCCATCTATTCTTCCAAAAATGCCTTAGTGTACGTCATGGAACGTTGAYMCAAATAMAACCTATTTTTAAAACCTCTTATGAAGTTGGTTTTGTTGTATATTTTTTACTGATATTATGATTGCCTGTTTCATATCTGCAAAGTAGTTAAAACGCTGTCCGTTCCACTTCAAACGTTAGGTCACCGGTTACTTTGTGGGCTAAACATTCATTTATTTTTTGCAATGGGAA
The DNA here is from genome assembly GCF_002910315.2 of Salvelinus sp. IW2-2015. NCBI lineage: Eukaryota > Metazoa > Chordata > Actinopteri > Salmoniformes > Salmonidae > Salvelinus > Salvelinus sp. IW2-2015. Next base: position 10,391,731 of record NC_036844.1, on the reverse strand, counting down.
GTAATAGTTGTACATTTCAATTGGGAAATGCTTAATYGTTGTGTTTTTGTATTCTTATGATTGGGACCTACTGGTTTACTAGGTCAGAGTTTATGGACTGCTTATCCTAAAGCATCATGCTGTGTGTGACTGCTGTCTTTCCATC